>NW_027468657.1:10178697-10183697 GCF_046254945.1 Alosa pseudoharengus
ACAAAAGGCCAGAGTTGCCAGGCATGGGTCACCGCCAGTTTGGGTTTGCCCACGGCCACCGTTCCCACGTCTGCAGAGGCCACAAAGTCTCAGTTTCAGCTCCCTGAAAAGTTTTCAGTCCTTCATGCACCCAAAAGTAAGAATGCGGTGTTTGGGTAGATTCCACCACTGCATCCGCCCAGCAGTCTTTTGTTGTTATTGATGTTGTTGTTGATGTTGTTGTTGTTGTTTTCTCTCCCCATGCTTAAAATTCTGTGCAAGTTAAAGTTATTATAGGTTCTATTGGTAGGTTCAGCTTCTTCCTTTCAGCCTTAAAAGACTTTCAATGGCTGCACTTAGTACCTGGGGCATCCCTGAGGAATGCACTCTAAAAAGAGAGGCCTTTGAAGGTCTACTCTGTATGTAGTGTCAGGACTTTCCATGTGAGTCAAATAAAATAGGGTACACTAGAATACAGAAGCTTGGAACTGCAAGTAAGGGAAGGGGGATGATCTCTATCTTGTTTCCAAATATTAACGTGTTAGCTAAAAAATACCCTTTAATTTCCATGTTATTCTGGGATACTGTCAGTAATATTAAATTTGAAATAGTACCATATTATCTTGCCTTAAAAACACAGCTCAGCCTACGGGTCCTACAGCAGAATGATTTAGACTATTCTAAGCCTGCAGTTTGAAAAACCCCAGACTGTGACCTGCATGAGAACTCTGCTTAAAATATTACAAGCTCGATAACTTAAATGTGTGGTGCCTACTGTGTACTTACCAAAATAGCAGCCTTGTGTATCGAATAGACTGTGTGGGCTGCTTGTCTTGAACTTCAAGAGTCAAGAGTAATTTCCATTGTTTGATCATGTGGTAAATAATCTACAGTGATGGCCAAAAGTATTGGCACCCATGCTAAAGTTGACTGAAAAGAGGAATATAAAATCATCTTTTGGAAATTGATCTTAATGCCTTAAGTGAAAAATGAGGAAATATCTAACCTTTAAGGACACCAATTTTCTTAGTGAATGAATAATGTATCATAAATAAATAAATGTTCTTCCTTAAAATACAGGGGTCATACGTATTCCCACCCCTATGTTAAATTCCCATAGAGACAGGCAGATTTTTATTTTTAAAGGCCAGTTATTTCATGGATCCAGAATACTGTGCATCCTGATAAAGTTACATTGGCGTTTGGAATTAAAATAGCCCCACATCATCACATACCCTTCACCATACCTAGAGATTGGCATGGTGTTATTTCAGTTAGCCTATTAGCTGGTTTGGTTTGCATTGAGCTCAAATAACTGAAATAACACCATGCCAATCTCTAGGTATGGTGAAGGGTATGTGATGATGTGGGGCTATTTTAATTCCAAAGGCCAATTGTCACAGGTACAACGGAATTTAAAGTGATTTCCTGTCAGTGCATCATTCATGATTCTATAAAAATATAATTTAAGTGCTAGTGTTGCTTAAAAAAAGAATAAATAGAAACATATAAAACAGCATTAGCAGCATACATAAACACACAGTCATACACACCCAGTCATTGCATAAAAACAGAATGAACATACAGTACATCTACATACATGCTTTCTGTCATTGCACTGATCCATTTCACAACAGATTCCATTGCGGGTGGTTATTCCGGTTGGATAAATGTGTTTGAGTCTATTTGTCCTTGCGTTAATATAAGTATAAGTAGGTATATTTACTCTTTTGATCCCGTGAGCGAAGTTTGGTCACTGCATTTATCCCAATCCGTGAATTAGTGAAACACACACAGCACACAGTGAACACACAGTGAGGTGAAGCACACGTTAACCCCGGAGCAGTGAGATGCCTGCTACAGCGGCACTCGGGGAGCAGTGAGGGGTTAGGTGCCTTGCTCAAGGGCACTTCAGCCGTGGATGTGGGCATGGGAGAGCAGTGCTCAACCACTTCCCCCGCCCACTTTTTTTCTACTGGTCGGGGATCTAACGGACAACCCTTCGGTTACAAGCCCGAAGCCCTAACCAGTAGGCCATGGCTGCCCCACGGCTGATCTTTACCGTCTGCCTGAAGGCAACAGTTCAAACAGGGAGTGACCGGGATGGTGGGTGTCCTTTATAATATTCTGGGCTTTTGTGTGACAACGGGAACTGTGTAGTTCTTCCAGTGTGGGGAGAGGGCAGCCGACGATCTTTTGGGCGGTGTTGATGACCCTCTGGAGCGCTTTCTTTTTGAGCCGCTGTGCAGCTGGTGTACTCATTAGAGGCACGATAAAAGGACACCAGCAGTCTTTGTGTGATGTCTTTCTTCCTGAGTATTCCTGAGTTCCTGAGTTGAAACTACGCTGTAGAATCTTGTTTTAGTAAGTTTACATTTTTTTCAACAATACAAACAATAATGGACCTGTTTAATAATTTCTGGTGAACCTGCTTAAGCAACGTCAACAAAGAGACAGTAGCATTCAAATGGCTTCCCATCTGGCTCTCCTGTCCCCCAGCTGCAACACAATGTCCAAACTTCTTTGTGAGCTATATCTATTAAAAGCTCTGTTGAAATCCTTAAATGTCATGTGGCGTACAGATAATTGTCTTGGTATTACAGATAATTTGTAGTTATCTGCCTGGAACTGACAGATAATTGTGCAGTATTTCACTACTTCGTCTAACTGTTGTATGCACAGTCAACAAATTTGGATGTACCTCACCAGCCTGCACTTGTATGAAAGTAATACACATCCCTAAAGTACTGTATACACTGTCAACCCATCACAAATGGAAATTCAGCTGTGCTGTGAAACTATACCTCTTCTGTTCAAAGTGTCTAACCTGCAGCATCATACCTATGGACATAAGCCAAGCCTTACAGTTAGAGCATGAGCTGCCAAACCTGTCTAGACTCCCATGGTTCAACAGATAGAGCCACTTCTACAAGTGAGATCAGATCAGTCCCTCGCTGTCTCTGAGAGCTCCCCCCAAGAGCTGAGTGGACAAGGTCAAACATTAACAAAGACCGATTAAACCTCTTCTGTCTCGCAAGCATATACTACAAGCCCATCATTAAAGGAAGGTGCTCAGGGAACAAAGCATTCATATACATGCTAAGTATTCTTAAAGTGGACACGGGCCAGCAATCAATGAGCTGATACCGTTCTGAGCAAGAGGCTCTTTCATCTTTTTTCCTTCGGCTTTGTAGACCCTGGGCACGGCCTGTTAAATTTGTGTCTGAGGCTTATAGCACAGTATAGCAGCTCGTGCTACATGCTCGTAGATGTGCAGCTATTTGAGACAGGGATGTTGGTAATGCAGTGCTATATAAGACAGGAGTCCAGTGGAGAGGTCTGTGTCGTGATCATATGAATGTTACTCAGCTGACCAGCAGATCAATGGACTGTGGTGTGTGTCTGTACCTTTGGGTGGCAGTGTGGCACTTTCCCCCTTTTTCATGTTTTTTTTTCTCACTCATTGCTTCTTCTCTCTCTCTCTCTCTCTCTCTCTCTCTCTTTCTCTTTTTCTCTTTCTTTATATCCCTCTCTCTTGCACACACACACACACACATTTCCCTCCTCTGCATCCAGAGCTCAATCTGAAATGATGAGCCTTAAGTACATTGACCAGTTTCATGCTTGCTTTACTATTCAGTTCAGTGCAAAACCACTGCAATCCTACAGCACCATGCGTGTATAACATGCCCTAGCAAGGGCCAGCCAACAATCCCATTTTCTAAATAATACAGCATTTTTACATCTCCAGCTCTGAGGAATTATCTTCTCATGGCAGGTTTTACTGGGGAAAATGTGCAATTTTATGCCTCCTAAGGCTCTCCTTAGTTTCATCATCATGATCTTCTAATTAGCAATTATCATTTAATCAGAACCTTTATCTGTGACCTTTGACAGATCCACTGGAGTTCATTTGGCAAATTAACGTGTTGTTTCACATAGACAGCATCGGACATTTGCCATTTTCTCACCAAAGTTAGGGACTAATCACTGAAATGACAACCATTAATAATCAAATTTGCGAGTAGTCAAAAAGAATCAGATTAGGAGTAGCAGTGAGAGGTCTTAACATCCATGTGCAGTCTTGTTTCTTGCTGACTGTTCTTAAATCCAGTTACATTCCCTAGGAAATGATATGTGGATTCATCTTCATGTTAGTTATGCACAGTAAAATGATTAAATACATTTAAATTCTAACAATGTAAGTATTTGAGAAAGTTGTTTCTCAAATAGGTACTGTAGCTTATCTTTAATGTTTGCTCCACTGCTGCTTGTGTTAGAACGATATAATTTAAAGTTAGTTGAGTCAGTCATTATGTAGAGATTATGTTTGACCAATCAGTAATGTCCACAGTAATGTCAGTGAAGTCCACACAGACAGAAGTTCCAGGACTAAATGCTTGTGAGTTCTAGACATTTTTCCATCCTTCCGTTATCTCTGAAATAGCTCCTTGGAAACGAGCCCATTTTCAGATATGCTCAGTGTAATGAGCATGCACTTTTTTGACACGACTTGTTGACATTTTCAAAAAGGTTGAGGTTGGTTCGTAATTGAGTTGTATTTAACATAGTCCTCTATGGGCACATGGGAACTTTTGCATCATTACTTCTATTTTTCTCTCATTTTTCATTTTTCACCCATTGGGTGCAGTGCAAGGCTGGAGGCATTTCTGTGCAACACGCGGCAAATGTGTCCAGGAAGTTGCCTACAGTATACATTTGTGTTACACCAGAATGAGACGGTGCCTGGGGGGTTCCGGGCTGGCTTCCCATGAATTGCAAATGCTTTCTTTAACAGCAAACATTGTTTTTTGTCCACGGGTGAATTAAGGGACAAAACGGGACAAATGTCTGCTAATCTAAATGGTTTTCACCGGAATATTTCACACATCCAGGAGCATTGAAACACACAGTTAATCTTTCCGAGCGCTTTGGGCCTAAATGGGTCTTCCCCCCGCTGACAGATATTTATCTCCGAAATGTTACCGCACCGAGTGTATTTATTCAGGGCATGAGTTGTA
>NW_027468657.1:10188697-10193697 GCF_046254945.1 Alosa pseudoharengus
ACCTCTCCCCATCTCTCTCTCCTTCTCTCTCTCTCTCTCTCTCTCTCTCTCTCTCTCTCTCTCTTTCTCATGCTCTCTTTCCAAATGGTCCAGACTAAATATACTCTATATGCCTCACTGGCAGACATTACCAACAAATTAATAATAAAAAACAACCCAAAAATTGAGCTGTGTTGCATTTCTGCTTGGCAGAGACATTTTGTTTCGTTATCAACAGCTCGTGAAAAGGGAGGCATTCATGGAGATCCAATAGCGGTGAGCTGTGGTGTAATTAATACGGGCCGATTTTTAATGAGATAAGGCAATTTGTCCCGTGCCACGGCTGTCTTATAATTTACTTGCGGCCTAAATGATCTCCATGTTTGCCGCACGATTCTCCAGAATGTGGCCAAGATTTTCTGGTTTCACTTTGGCAGCATCGCCTTGACAAATAGGATGAGCCTGTTACTTGCAGTCTTAGTATAGGAGAAGACCCAATATCTTTGACAACCTTGGGGCTTTTTTATCCCCGTTCCCTACTTTAGGCGAGACAGACAAAAAAAAAAAAAAAAACAGGGAGCTGCAGCTGCAGACAGGACCTGTCCAATCTTTAGCGCTTTCCAGGCCCATAACAAGGAGTCGTGTTCCTTGCCAAGCTGCGAGAACCGCAGAAACCCTCTCTCGCCCTGAATCTCATTATCAAATTGGATGCTCTTCCTCAACTGATGCAACATTTTATCTCTCTCACTCCTTGCCTTCCTAAAGGAGTGTGGACAGTAAACGAAGGACAGGAATCATCTGCTCACATACATACATAGTGTTTACATTTCCCAGAAGCGCACAGCATCCCCAGCCAACTGATGAAGTTTCAGGTGGGTGGCTGACTGAAACGGCGGGATCTCAAATCATGAGTTCCATTAAGACAAAGAAAAACAGAGAGAAAGAGAAAGAAGAGAGAAACAGAGAGAGAGAGAGAGGGAAACAGAAAGAGGGAAAGAGAGAAATACATGGGAAGATACAGAATGCAGAAGTTGAGACGCAGCTCCAAGACTATGCGGCGGTTGAAAAGGATCCAAGCTTTGTTTTCAGCATCCACCTGCTTCTCCTTGGCAATTGTGGACAGGCGCGCACACGCACACACACACACACACATACACACACACACACACACACACAGTCTCATAATAGCCAAGGGAGTTGCTGGCAAGCCAGGCGAGCGTGTGTTGGGTGGATCTGTCACTGCAGCACACTGCACAGTACTCACCTTGTCGAGGCATCCAGAGTGGAGTCTTGGAGGAAGTTAAGCAAACGCAGTGTATCCTCCTGGACGAAAATAACAAACAAACATGCACACTGTGCAAAAAGAAAATAAAAACATCCAATCTTGTAACGTTGTTGTTTTCAGAAAGAGAGAGAGAGAGAGAGAGAGAGAGAGAGATGTTGATTGAGATTATCAGTATTTAACACGGCTTTGCATGGTTGTTCAATCTTAAATATAGAGCATTACATTTAGTATGTAGATGGCTGTCAACAACACAGAGGTGTTTCTCATCACATATGCTGGGAAATGAAATAGGACGTGTGATAAGATCACTTCCAATTACTCTGGCAAGCTAAGAGGGCTGACTTTTCACACGATTGCTTTTGAGAATTAGGCATTTTAAACAAAAAATGAGCATTGTTTTTTTTTTTTTTTTAGGAACGTTTACTCGTGTAAAATATAAAATGGCCCTTGTGCACGCTGCACGCAACCCTCATGAGGACGAAAAAGAAGGAGAAAAAGCAAGTGAAGCACAGGAGAGAGTAATGGAGAGAGAGAGAAATGGAGGGAGAGAAATGGAGGAGTGGAACACAGTTGGCACTGTGAAGGGTGATTTATGGGGTATGGTAACATATCAACAAGTTTAACTTTAATTGTTTTCTTTGTGATGGGAGGAGGGGTAGTTAATACAGCCGTTTGATTGATGGCACAGGGCATAGCGAATGGCTGGGTACTTTGTCTTTCCTACTTTGGCTTCGAAATGAAAACCAGTTGATAAAAGCAATTAATTGACGAGAAAGTTCGACATGAAATACCAGAAATGGATTCCTGAGCACAGATGTTAAAAACGAGCTAAATCCAAAAAAATAAAAAATGTTGGAGACCGATTAAATGATGTCAGCGATTTGCTGGGCTTGCACATTTTAAAATAAGCAATTACCATTTCACATACTTTTTCTGCTGATAACTTATATCTCTAGCCATTTCATCTTATCTCACAACAAATGAGCTGGGAAGCCATAGATTATGGACATTTAGTCATACGCTCAGGAGGAACTGGAGGCATGTTCACCTAAATAGCACGGGTGGGATGCCATGTCACTTCCACAAAAGAGACTCTAACGCGCTAACAGATTAGCTCACGTGTAAACAGAAAAAAGCCACATTGTTTAGGCCACATTAGCCCAAGCGGCTAATAAAGACGAGCGTCTCGGAAGCGGCTCTGTGTCGTTGACATTTGGCTTGGCGGCAGTGTAACTGTTAATCATACATTTCTGACGAGCACCTGCGCTAATTTCCAAAGACAACAATGGCGACTGGGGCCGGTGGGGGCGAAGAGCAGCAGTGGTGGCGTCCCACTAAATCACCGGGGATAATTAATGAGAGAGTGCCGAGGACAGGAACACGCTCTAATCGCACCTGTCTCACAGCACGCCGTCAGCAACTCGTGCACACACACACACACACGCACGCACGCACGCACGCACGCACGCACGCACGCACGCACGCACACACACACACACACACACACACACACACACACACACACACACACACACACACACACACACACACACACACACACACACACTTTCAGACACAGTAACATATATAAACACATACACACAGACACAGTTATATGCACATACCCCCACACACACACACACACAAACCCACTCTCTCTCATGCACAAATACACACACAAATACAAACACAGAAGTACACAAGCTCTTTGCGAGTGCGTACTGTGTTTGTGAAACGCTCTCGGCCTGTGGCATGTTATTTACTTAAATACTTAACTGATGTTTGGAGGCTTGGTCTGGCATGTAACCTGCCATCTCCTACAGCCCCATAAATCAGGCCATGTGTGAGGATCTATTTATTTTGTGCCTTTGTTCCAGCCGGCTGCCTACCGATGCAATGGAGAGGAGAGATGATTTACTTCGGCTGATTATTAAATGTGGAAAAAGAGAGAGAGAACGAAAACAAGCCTCGCCAGTGAGCATTGCTGGAGTTTTAATTAAGTTAGGACAAAAACTGGTCTATCAGTTGATTCATAAAAATGACCTTCACTGTAAATTACGCTAATGAAATATGAGGAGCCATGGCTGGTGTGTGTGTGTGTGTGTGTGTGTGTGTGTGTGTGTGTGTGTGGGGGGGAGGGTGCCTCTGATCTGGGGGGGGGGGAATGAAACACCTGCCACAGCTAATAAGGATCTTTTCTCCCTACACTCAACTATTTACAGTGTTTAAACTCTGGGCTTTTTGAGTGCACTGCAGTGCTGTGGCCTGCTGCGAGGCTGGCCGCTGCTGGTCCGGGCGGGCTGGGGTGTCATAGTAATGTGTAAATGATTGACGTGGTGCTAGGAGATATTACTCACCAAATCAATCACACTTAGTCGTGATCAATCGCCAACATCGCTGTGAAAGCTTAAGTGCCCGCTCAAGTAGCGAGAAACAGCTCCACGCACACACATACACTCATACAGATACACACTCACACACACACTCACACACAGACAAACATGCCCCTCGTCCTACAGTCTGTGGTGTAATTGCTATTTTTGGGATCATGGCTTATTATTTCCTGGCAGTGAGGGTGCCTGCCCTAAATAACAAAAGGACCATAACCGGGGCACGGTCAGAGTTCAAGTTCGCAAAAGTGCAATAATGAGCTGAAAAAGAATATTTGGAAAAGGGTACGTGAGGTTATGGCCAGGGGCAAGGGTAGGGGCAGGGACAGGGGCAGGAGGGGTGTGTGCTGTGAGAAGCGCCTCAGATGATGATGAGTGAGCAAAGGTGTCCTTGAGTGATGTGATGGCACTGGCAGTGACCCCTCCTGTGTGTTTTGTGAGAGAGGGAGGGGAGGGGAGAGTAGGGGAGAGGAGGAGAATGTGGGTTGACTACTGGATAGCACTCACAGGAGTTTGACAGCTAAGACTCAATTAGACGCAGGTAGCGGATGTCTGGTGCTGTGAGCTCCGACAGTGTTCCTTATTTTGGAACATAAAAATAATGTTCCTCATAACGTTATTTTAAAACTCAGACTGGTTCTATGTCTGTTACCCACAATGCCATGTGAATCTCTACAGGAAGCTCTACAGGAAAACACCTCAATATACTGTAAAGACAGACAAACAAAGACATAGAATCAACACACACCACTGAAATCCTTTCGCTGTTTCATTCACTAGAAGTCGACTTTTTTGTATTGTTGTAGTGTTTAGACGTCGGGTTCTACAAGCTGAATATCAATTGTGACTGTTTCAAACATTCTGAGGCAGCCACTCCGCCATGCTGAGTTGTAGTCTAGATGTACGTAAACATTATTTTCTGAGTTGTAGTCTAGATGTACGTAAACATTATTTTCCTTCTTCCTCGCTTCTTCCTTTTCAACCTCTGACAACATATTGAGCATACTGACTCGAGAATAAAAAGAAAGAAAAAAAAACACAAAAAGCGAAAGGAAAAAGTCAGATGCAGGAACTTCCCCTCAAAATCCCCGCCTGCAGTAAATCTTGGTGTTTACTCTTACTTTATTTATTGACAAAGCTGGCCCAGACGTCCTCTCATGAGAGTATAATGATGCAAGGAAATGCAAGCCCATCTGAAAGTTAACAGAGAACCCAGACATGTCAGAATATTAGCCACTCTGTCCTCACTGCACAGCTAGCGTGAGGGGATGAAGAAAGTCACACGTATGCAGTCTCTTCTCCCTCTCCCTCTTTCTCTTTTTCTTTCACAAGACACTCTCCTCCCT
>NW_027468657.1:10203697-10223697 GCF_046254945.1 Alosa pseudoharengus
TCCTATGGATGAAGTCAGGGAAACTCAAGCACACCAAGTTCCTCTCTAAGAGACAAGATATTACAGATCATATTTCTCTTTTGGATGTAGTTCTTTGGGCTTGAGCCAAAAACACTGCTTAGCCTGGTGTAAACCTCACAAGTTCATTTTTCAGCAGAAGAGCAATGAGCTGATCCAATCATTCTCCGATATGAGTTTGGTTGAGGCCCATTAGCCACGCCCCTGACCCCCCCCATGAATCTCTATGGGGGGTGGCCAGACCCGGAGGAACGCACTGAAAATTAGTGGTCTGGAAATGGCACGCTAGGACTTTATGAACGTAGCAACACAAAACACTACATTAAATAGCTGTAGAGCAAAATAGAGTAATACTATGAATTGTCTGTTAAACATTCAATGTTCCTTTCGATTTACAATAAAAAAAAAATATAACAACAATTGCCTAGGCTAGCTGTTGTGTGGCTATTTGTGTCGAATTCAGTCAGGTGAATTTGTGGTTCTTGTTAAACGTTTTCTCTGGCAGAGCCATCTCATTTATTATTCCATCTGTTTTCGCTCTTGGTTATGACAGAGGAGGGGGTACTTTGGCCTCTGGAATATTTGCTCTGAGTTGAAATGCCATTTTAGCTGCAGTGGATGTCTCTGTGTTATATGTGTTTTGTCTGTTCACTGTTATGGTAATGTATGATCCCTGGGCCATGACAGTTAAAGCACACAGACATGAGGGAGACTAATGTAGTGGACTTCCTTTGTCTCCATTCACACAGATTCAATCATGTTTGGTTAAAATGTGGTGTTTTGCACAAAGACAACAGTAATTTTTCCTCCCTCTTTATAGAGATTTGGTTGTCATGTGATGACACAAAATCACACACATTAAGCAGACATTCCATTCATTAAAACCTGTAATCACAGAGAATAATTAAACTGATAAAAATGGCACTTTGCAATCTGTTAAATTAAAACCAAGGGCTTATCAGTGAAAGCAGGAAGAATTTTAATGAAATTGTGCATTAGTATTAAATCAAGCCAGAATTGCTGTTTATAAAATTGCTGCATCAATGTCTGGGAAGATTTCTTCCAATATTTGTAATCTTAACTTAAGGAGAATGAGGAGTGGACTGAATGTCTCTTTGTGCAATAAATCTTGCAGTTTGCCTGTGATGAACACCTTCAGATGATAACATCATAACCACAGATGACTCTTTTATAAGTGTGATAATTATGATATCACTAGACACCTTTTCTCTCTTACTAGTTGAAACCTATTATCAACCCTGACCTTCACATTTATCTGCTTTTTCTGTTATTTTCTTCTTCCATTTCAATGCCTGCTCCCATCTGGTCGATAATTCAATTGTTCATCTCTTGTTAGTTTTGGGTTTTCAGAAATGCACCCTGTAGGCATCTCCTTCAGCCATGAAATAACCGTCTGTCGCCAATAATCAGAATACTGATTGATTCTCTTGATTTACCCGAGCTTGGAAGAAGAAATCTTTGAGGACTGAGGATTTACCACAAGTAGAACAACACATTCACACCATTAACGCTGATGGGAAGAAATCAACAGTTCCTGATTACCTCAGTTGTCGTCATTGCTGAGAGAGAGAATAAAGGAGCATCACACTCATAGCGTTTGTGAGTGCACATTCCTCTTTCTTTCAGCTTTTTGATGCCAAGGGGAAACAGTCAAACCCTTCCTTGTAAACACTGCTTTCCCTCTTAAAGATGGCATCTAACCACATCTTGTCATTCTCCATAAATTACAGGGTCTGAGTTTTCATGGTTGGGTCTTAAAATAATCATGACTTACTGAGGCAGAAAGTGTGCAATGACCATGACATGCTCTGCAGAGAAAGGAGAGCGAGAAGGAAAGACAAACAAAAAAAAGGATGACAGCACTAGAGTCTGCTTGTCTGCTTGTGATGACTCAGGTCTGAGTCACAGTCTTTCCATTTCCTTCTCAAAACACCTCCCATGTTGTCCTGGGTGAACACCACAATTATGATTTGTAACCGAATGTAAACAGCTGTTGTAACAGAGTTGTAACGATTAACAAATTACGCCTTAATTTGACAATTACAGTGTTGTTTTTTTTCAGTTGTGTTCCACGTCTCGAAACATGAAATCTTGTTCCACCTTCTCCAATTCAGTGTCATTTTCCAATTAAATGTAAATGGCGTCATGCTCTTGAAAATAGTACGGTGCAAGTCATCATCACGTTTGGTGACGCAACAGATTTCTCGGAATGCATTGTGAGTGGTGTGATGGGGTGGCAATGTGCTACAGAGAACGTATTAATTATCTCGTCAGTGTCTTGTGCACATGAGGAAAATGACTGTCATGTCCGAGACGAGTCGTTAACGGAGACACAGATGGCGAGTAGATACTCCCACCAATGTGTTGAAAAGCTTTTTCTCCCCTTAATTAATGCTCTGCTAATGATCAAAAAGCGTACGAATCTTAACAGAAGAACCTTGTTAGTAGAAGACCCGTCAGCGGTCCAACCATTATTGTTCTTGGAATGTGTTCATTAAATCGAAATGATTAATTTGTCAGCAGGAAGCCAGTTTGCGAGAGATACAGTACCCTCCTGGCAGGACTGAAAGGCCATGCTGTACAATGATAATGCGAAAGCACTCCCAGTGGATTGAGTGGATTGAAAAGTGAAATTGCCTGACCTGAAGGCACTGTGCATGTAGTGCAGTGCATCCCAAGCAGCAGCTGAGAGTGGGACGGGGACTCAGACCGTGACTGGGCTGCATCCGGCACGCACAGGATATAGTCCTGGAATTGATCTATGCTAGATTAGTATTAGAACTCTGAATGTCAATAAAGACTTGAGGATATACTGTTTGTATGTATACATATATGCATGTGTGCATGTATGTATAAATGTAGGTATGTATGTATGTGTGTGTGTCTATGTATGTATGTATGTGTGTATGTATATATTTATGTATATACTGTATGTACTGTATGTATGTATGTATATATGTATATATGTATGTATGTATGTATATACTGTATGTATGTGTAGTGAGTGAGTGCACTTTAGTTTTAAACAGTGACAAAGTCTGGTGCTACTGTACTGTTTACATTGTCCAATATGCAATGAGAAGTGCACTGCCTGCTGTGCCAAGTTTAGTAGCGGAGGCAGGCAGTGTTCAGTAGGTAAGAAATGATGGCAGCTGGCTATGGGCACAGCCTGTCTTTTCCGCCTCGCATTCTTCATCCCGACTGTTTTATTTTGTGTGTGTGTGTGTGTGTGTGTGTGCTCTCCTGCTCAGTGTGAAGGGCCATCATGTTTTATTGATTCCTGAAGCAAAAGCCATCAGGACGTTCTGTAAAATCGGCTCCAGGTCTGCTGAATGGCAGGCCAAATGGCTCTTTGTCATGGCTTCCGCTTCGCATGTCATCGGTCAGGAGGGCTGTCACATAGGGCCAGTGACTCACAGGATGCCTTTTCATTTGCAGGGGTGAAGAGAGAGAGAGTGGGGGAGAGAGAGAGGGAGAGAAAGAGTGGGGGAAGGGAGAGAGAAAGAGGGAGAGACAGAGGAAAGGAGATAGAAAGGGTAAAGGAAAGAGAGAGAGAGAGAGAGAGAGAGAGAGAGAGAGAGAGCCCTTTAGCAGTGTTGTCCACCCTGTCCTTTCTTCAGGTCTCTCCTCTCCCTCTTTCCCATCCTCCATCTCTCTCACTCCCTCTCTTTCTTTCTCCCCCCCCCCCCCTTCGCTCGCTCACTCATAAGTCATCTCTATCCATGTCCGCCTGTCACTCACACACCAACATCCTATGGTAAATACATTTACCCCAGGGGCAAGTGCCTGCAAGCGGAAGGGCCTTAGGGGAGAAGAACGCCGGTAATTCCCCCTCAGAGCACCCAGCAGCCACCTTCACCAGCTTTAGCATATGACGCATGTGATGTATTGCCGTACCTGTGTGTGTGTGTATGTGTGTGTGCGTGCGTGCATGCGTGTGTGTGTGCGTGTGTTGTTTGTGTGTGCGTGCGTGCGTGCGTGCGTGTGTGTGTGTGTGTGTGTGTGTGTGTGTGTGTGTGTGTGTGTGTGTGTGTGTGTGTGTGTGTGTGTGTGTGTGTGTGCGTGTGTGTGTTGTTTGTGTGTGTGTGTGCATGTGTTGTTGTGTGTGTGAGCAGAGAGTGAATTGCCTGGGCAACAGGGAGGCTGTCATGGAATGGGTGGCCAACTGGACTCAAGGGAGGCGCCCCAAACAGTATAATTAGGTGGTTGAATTGTCAAAGACATGTGCGTGTAACCTGCTGTGAAAAATGGGCCTTGCAACCCACGTCCACACAGGATGGTGGCGACAAGGACACACTGAGGTTGGGCGGTGATGGGGTGAAGACACAGCAAACAGCAAACGTGGATTGTGGTAAAAAGTGCAGATTTATTTACAGTGCTATAAAAAACGTGTTCCGGCACAATGCTAACAAAAAATACTTTTCCCAAAAAATAAACAAAATTCAACCAACCGGTTTCTCAATTCAAGCACAAATCGTAATTCCAATAACACTCTGTATACAACCTCTCAGCAAGCTGATACTCTCCAGACTCCCACCCTGAGAGCAAAAATCCCTCGCTTTAAATAAAGCCATCCATCACCTCTAATTGGTAGATACCAATATAACAGGGTCATTTCCTCTATATAATGATAATCATCCCTTATGCATAGATCACAATCATACATGGAGCATAATTCTACATAGTTTCCATATTATACAATAATAACATTTCAGTGCATGTATAATTATATAATAATTACACTACAATGTAGAATGTCTCTTTATATTGCAACCATCGTTTCCCCCACTCAAAACAACACTTTCCCCTGTCCCAAACAGGGAATAAAATAGCCATTGCCCTGGGCTCGTGTTCCTTGGGGAAACAAAGTGATGCAGGACCAGGAAGTGAAAGTAAGAGCTATCAGTGTATTGTTAATGTTTGTGTGCACAATGTATGGACTAACGGAATGCAATGGGTTATGGAGCAGAATCGACAGGTACCACGTCGTTCGCTATGATGTTTGCAGAGGTTGGGTGAGTAACAGAAAGATGTGTAAATAACGATCGCGCATGAATGAATTGCGTCGCGGTTGCCGGCACCGCGTGTAATTACAAACATTTGAAACTAAGTGCGTGTGTGCGTGTTTGATCGTGTAGGAGAAGGTAGTCAGTTTAAATGTCGCGGGGAATGTCAGGCGAGTTGGGGAAAAGGAGGGGCTACCTTTTCACATTTCCGTCCTCCTCTGGAGGCTCGCCACTGGGGTGGCGAGACAGAAAATCTGCCACCAAGTTTTGTTTGCCAGCCCTAAATTGCACCTCAAATCTAAAGGGCTGCAAAGAAAAAAACCAACGTGTTACGCGTGCATTAGTGTCCTTCATCTTGCCCAGCCACTTTAAGGCTCGGTGGTCCGTCTCAAGGACAAAGTCTCTACCTAGAAGGTAGTACCGGAATGTGTCCAGTGCCCATTTAACAGCCAGGAACTCTAGCTCCACAGCTAAGTACCGTGTCTCCCGGGGAAACAGCTTGCGGCTTATGAAAGCCACTGGTCGTTGCTGTTCTCCCTCACCCTGGAGTAGCACTGCCCCCAGACCTACTCCAGAGGCATCAGTCTGTACTGTCCATGGCTGGGAAAAGTCTGGGCTCTGCAACGCTGGGGCGCTGCACATAGCCTCTTTTAAGTCCTGGAAGGCCTTCTCATGCTGCTCCTCCCACGTGACCTTCACCGGACCAGACTTTCTGGTCAGGTCAGTGAGAGCCGCAGCTCTGCTCGCAAAGTTAGGCACAAACCGCCGATACCACCCAGCAAGCCCCAAAAAGGACCGGATATCCTTCTTGGTCTGGGGCCGCGGGCAGTCACGGATAGCCTCAATTTTGTCCTTCTGGGGTCTGATTACCCCACGCCCTAGGATATGTCCCAAGTACCGTACCTCCTGCTGCGCCAAAGCACATTTCTTGGGCTGGGCAGTCAGCCCTGCCTGATGGATGCGCCATAGCACCTCAGCGAGAGGCTTCAAGTGCTCGTCCCATGTAGCACTGAATACGACCACATCGTCCAAGTATGCGCCCGCGAAGGCACCAGTCCCGTCAAGCACCCGGTCCATCAACCGCTGGAACGTGGCTGGCGCCCCCTGCAGGCCAAACGGCATAACCTTGAACTGAAATAAGCCCTGGGGTGTTCTGAAGCCTGTGCAGGGCCTGGCCTCCTTAGCCATTGGCACCTGCCAGTAGCCCTTACACAGGTCCAAGGTGGAAATAAAGTGTGCCTTACCCAGGCGCTCAATGAGGTCTTCCAGCCTGGGCATAGGATAGGCATCAAAGTGTGACTGAGCATTTACCTGGCGAAAGTCAATGCAGAAACGCATGCTGCTGTCCTTCTTTGGAACAAGGACGACAGGGCTGCTCCAGGCACTCTCTGACCGCTCAATCACACCAAGTCTTTGCATCACCTGCAGCTCCTCCTGGAGGGCAGGCAACATTCGCTCCGGAACTCTGTACATCCGCTGCCGGACTGGAGTAGAATCCTTCAGCAGGACGTTGTGTTCAGCCATGGAGGTGACTCCGGGCTGGTCGCTGAACAGGCCGTCAGGGATGACAGCCCGCAACTCCTGCTGCTGTTGTGGGGTGAGATGTGTGATGTCGATCTCTCCTGCTGGATGGTCTGTGGGGAAGAACTGCTCCGGGGTGTCTTCCTCCTCCTTTACTGCTTGTACAAGCAGCTGCTGGCTCAGTGGCACCTCTCTCTCGTGCCACTCTTTCAGCAGGTTAATGTGGAACACCTGCTGCTGCTTCCTCCTCTCTGGCATTTCCAGCTCGTAGGTGGTGGGCCCCAGCTTCCTGTTGATGCTGTAAGGTCCCTGCCACTTGGCCAACAGCTTGTTCTCCTCGGTAGGCAGGAGTAGCAGAACTTTCTGGCCTGGCTGGAAGGTTCGCTGCCTTGCTCTCTGGTCATACCAGCTGGTCTGAGTCTTTTGCCCTTGGTGAAGGTTGTCCTTCACCAGGTTGGTCATCTCCTCCATCTTCTCTCTCATGGTGATGACATAGGTGAGTATGTTGGTGGTGGTCTCCTTTGGCGACTCCCAGGCATCTCTGAGGAGATCAAGTGGGCCCCTCACCTGTCGGCCAAACAGGAGCTCAAATGGGAAGAACCCCGTCGAGGCTTGGGGAACCTCCCTGTAGGCGAACATGCGGTAGGGGAGCCAACGGTCCCAGTCCTTGCCGTTGGAAGCCACAAACCTCCTCAGCATGCCCTTCAACGTCTGGTTGTACCTTTCTACCAGACCATCTGTCTGGGGGTGGTAAGGAGTAGTCCTAATACCTTTAATCCCCAACAACCCATACACCTGCTTCATGGTATTGGAGAGGAAGGCTGTTCCCTGATCAGTTAGTATCTCCCTAGGGATCCCTACCCGGGAGAATAACTGCAAAAGTACGGGGGCAATAGTTCTAGCCGTGACCTTTCGTAGGGGAAAAGCTTCAGGGTAGCGGGTGGCGTAATCACAGATTACCAGTATATATTGGTGGCCTGTCTGTGTGCGTTCTAAGGGGCCAACAATGTCCATTCCTATCCTAGTGAATGGCACATCAATAACTGGAAGCGGCTGTAGTGGAAAAGGCTTGACTTTGTGTTTGCTTGTGAGTTGACATGTGGGGCATATTTTGCAGTGGCTATGTACATCAGTATATATGCCTGGCCAAAAGAATTTGCCAGCTATTCTCTGGAGTGTTTTTACACTACCCAAATGACCTGCCCAGGGAATGTCATGACCTAAGACCCAAAACAACTGGATGCTCAACCCCTTAACAATGCCCGCTTTTAACCTATAGGTCTGTTCTTGGACTTCAAGACATATCACCGCTATAGGGTACTCATGATCATCTCCGTTGACACAGCACACTCTGAGGCATCCCCCTGTCAGCGTTTCGGGCTGATCCACCAGGTGGGGTTGCACGAGAGTCTGGTTGCTACCTGTGCCAAGAAGAGCTCTTGCTGGCCTGCCATTTACGGTGACATCTATGATCTGTACCTTGCCAACATACACAGGGTCTTTAATGGGCCCAGGGATGGAACAAAAAGAGCTCTTTGCTCTCTTGACAGGGCATTCTCTAATAAGGTGCCCTGGCTTACCACTATAATGACATACATAGCTGTCCCTACTCATGGGGGGTGTGGATGTAAGTGGGCTGGTAGGTCTGGTGTGAGCATTGTGCGGTGGTGGGTAATGTCTTGTGCTTGGACCCCTATTCTGCTCGCTATATCTAGGACCAACTCCACTCCCATACCCCACAGACCTACTTTTAGACACTGGTCTGCTGGAGCCTTGTTGGCGGAAGTCCTTTGGTCCATGGCGAGCAGCAAGAAAAGAGTCCACAAGCTCTGCTGCTTTGTGTCCTGTGTGTGGGTCATGCTCCTTGACCCACACCCGCACATCTGGAGACAGGGAGCGCAAGAACTGCTCCAAAATGAGGATCTCCCCAATCTCCTCAACAGACTTTTCGGCCGGCTTAATCCCCTTGCCATACAAGTCCTTTAGCCGGTTGTAAAATTCTCTCGGGGTCTCCCCCGGATGCAGGTTCGGGTCTCTGAACCTCTGCCGGTACACTTCTGCACATATCTCGTACTTTGCCAAGATAGCATCCTTCACCTTGAGGTAATCCACCGCGTCGTACGGATCCATGGCTACATACGCAGCCCGTGCCCTACCAGTCAGATACGGCACCAGGAATATAGCCCAGTCTGCTTGGGGCCACCTGTAGGCTGTAGCCAGTCTCTCAAAGGTGGTCAAGTACTGCTCCACGTCGTCACCTTCCTCTAGCCTTGGCACGGCTGCTCTGGACCATGTTGCTGGAGACGGTGCCACCAGTGGTGCAGCAGGCATCGGCGGATCTGCTGGCGGCGCTGCTGGTGCCGGTGGGGCTGCTGGCAGAGGCGCTCCGCCTCCGTCACCTCTCTGCTCCAGCTCATCACGAAAACTGTTGAGCTGCACCTGCACGCTTCGCCATCTCTGCTCCTGCTTCAGTGACTCGCGATCCTGGGTCTGCTGGGACTTCTGTATGAGGCTATACAGAGCTGCAAGATCTGGTGTCACAGCAGAGTCAACCGCCGGCTCTCCTCCCCCGGCTCCTTCCTCCTGCTCCTGCAGGTCCTCATTGGCCAGCCGTCTGTACGACATCGCCTGCCGTAGCTGGACCCGTCTTCCCGGCCTCTTCCTCTGTGTCCCAGGGGGCGCCACTATCCCACTTCTGACACCAACTGTGAAAAATGGGCCTTGCAACCCATGTCCACACAGGATGGTGGCGACAAGGACACACTGAGGTTGGGCGGTGATGGGGTGAAGACACAGCAAACAGCAAACGTGGATTGTGGTAAAAAGTGCAGATTTATTTACAGTGCTATAAAAAACGTGTTCCGGCACAATGGCAACAAAAAATACTTTTCCCAAAAAATAAACAAAATTCAACCAACCGGTTTCTCAATTCAAGCACAAATCGTAATTCCAATAACACTCTGTATACAACCTCTCAGCAAGCTGATACTCTCCAGACTCCTACCCTGAGAGAAAAAATCCCTCGCTTTAAATAAAGCCATCTATCACCTCTAATTGGTAGATACCAATAAAACAGGGTCATTTCCTCTATATAATGATAATCATCCCTTATGCATAGATCACAATCAAACATGGAGCATAATTCTACATAGTTTCCATATTATACAATAATAACATTTCAATGCATGTATAATTAAATAATAATTACACTACAATGTAGAATGTCTCTTTATATTGCAACCATCGTTTCCCCCACTCAAAACAACACTTTCCCCTGTCCCAAACAGGGAATAAAATCGCGTGTAATTACAAACATTTGAAACTAAGTGCGTGTGTGCGTGTAAGCGTGTTTGATCGTGTAGGAGAAGGTAGTCAGTTTAAATGTCGCGGGGAATTGGGGAAAAGGAGGGGCTACCTTTTCACACCTGCGTTGTGTTGAACCTGCACGATTCAGCCCTGCACACGCCCGGACTCGAACCCGCGAACAGCAGCACCTCGGATCAGGAGGCGAGCATGCTAACAATTGAGCCAATAGCCCAGGCTACTGGCTCGCATGTCAGCAGCACTCTTGAGGCGTCGGGAAGTGAGGTTTACCAACGTTCCACAAGCACAGCTAAGCTAGCTGGCATCCTTTACATGCGCACACCCACACACACAGACTCACACAAACACATATATACACACACACACACACACACACACACATACACAGTCACACACAGACCCACACAGGGACCCATGCACAGATAGACATAGACACACATATCCACATGCAAACATAAGCACACACACAAACAGACATTTGCAGTATGTATTCACAGCTGTGGGGTTCACAGAAAATTAAACACTTTTCGACACAACACATTTCATGACATTGTATCCGAACAAATCATCCCATCAAATTGAGTGTGCAAAAAGACAAAATAATAATCGTCTCTTTCAGTACAGTTCCAGCAGGCCCATCAATACAAATGATAAAAAGATATGGATGAAAAAAACTGTTGTCCCCAGCTTTTCCATTATTCTATTTTCCCTTCCCTCCTCTCTTTGCTGGCCACATAAAGGGAAGAAATGCTTTAAATTAAAGATGATGGATTGTTAACACTAACATCAAAAGACCTGATTTTCTCAGCGCAAATAGAATTATTAAGACAGACACAAAACACACACTCACACACACACACACACACACACACACACATACACACACACACAAGCAAGGGTACAAAGAATAGTGCTTTCAGGACACTGACACAAAGACAGAAGCCTTCTCTCTTACACATCTAGTATCGCAAACACATGTACAGTATACAGGATTAGCATAAAGAACCATAATACACATATGTCCTTCCCTCAAACGCTGACACACACACACATACACACACACACACACTGACATACATCAATACACAAATGGTAGATGCATCCATACACTGACAAACACTTGTTATACCTGTAAATACACAAACCCAACTATCATGCACAAACACAGACCCATATACAATTATACGGAATAGATACACATACTCACATACACACACTGTATGTATAGAGTCTCACTCTTCTCTCTCTCTCTCCCCCACCTCTCTCAGGTAAACACGCACACACACATACACCAACACTCTCATAGACAACACATATACACAAGTATGTACAAAATATCTGCCGGACAGATGAACACACAAACAAACACACACACACACACACACACACGGGTGGTCTTGGCTTCAAGAGCGAGAGCTGTCATGCATGTTTGATTAAGGCGGACTGAGGGGACTCTGAAGCCTCCTGATATGGGGGCATGGTGCGGCGCGGTATGGTGCAGTGGCGGAGGCTCCCTCCAGCTCCGCTCTGGCGGCGGAGGCGAGAGGCGAGAGGCAGCAGGCTAATCCTGCAGCGTGGTGATTCAGAGGACACGCTTTATTTGGGCTGGAGATATCGAGCTGTTTGCATCTCTCTGATGCCGCGCTAATGACCTGGCTAATGTGCCGTGCCACGCTGCTCCGAGACCGAGACAGCGAAGGCGAATCCACGCCAGCCAAGTCGGATGAGAGAGAGAGAGAGAGAGACCACAACAGAGAGAGGGAGAGAGAGAGAGGCCGCAAGAAAGAGAGAGCGAAAGCTAGAGAGACTCCTGGGCAGGGCCGAAGCTGAAGAGTCTGGGTTTCCCGCTTCCTCTCTTCTGGTCACACTTTTGTTTACATTCTGTTAACAACCGTGTATGATTAAGGTTAGGGTAAGGTGTTGGGTTTGGTTAAGATGATGTTCAGCAATTTCAACAAACCGTTTTAAAGACTGAATTTGAATTTCAACAAGTAAAACGTTTCCTCACTTTTTAATGGTGGTGGTGGAGGCCGGCATGTAAACACAGGTCCTGAATCCACTGCCCCCCCCCCCCCCCCCGCGCTCCCCTCCTACAGTTTGGTGGATGATCTTAGCTGAAGTAGTTACATTAAAGCAGCTTTTGCGGATGATTGTTTTAGAGCGTGTGATTGGGCAAGGATCCAAGAATGTGGTGTGTTGCAAAAAAGAAAAAAAAAATGAGATGATGAGTCCATTTTTTCATTTGAATTCCATCGGCTTGTTTATTTTCTTTCTCAAATGGAGGGGGGAAAAAAACGTGTGTTTACCCCGAGGAAAATGAGACAGGTAAGCCTTCTGCTGGGGTCGCATCAAGTGTCAAAGGGTCGCGTGAGATTAAAGAGCGCGACTCGAGCTTTCACAGACTCGCCCTGGCAGCTGAGATGTCACATGTCAGGAGACGTGGCACACCAGCTGTGTCCCTTAGCGGCTCCATCCGTCTCATGTGTGCCTCATGCTGTTGACTCGTTTATTGCCGCCCGACGCTCACATCAGTCGCTTTTCAGTGTGGGCGTTCCGTCACCGTTTTTTCTGTGTGTGTGTGTGTGTGTGCGTGTGTGTGTGTGTAGAGGGGTGGGCCTGCAGCTGTGGAGGGTGGTGGAGGGCGGGTTTGTGCATATATTCCCTTCGCCACACGAGTCTGCAGTCTCGGGCACTCAGGCCAAAACACAGATGAACACAGAAATCTAATGTAATGCTACATCGCTGACAGCAGTAATGGATCATAAATCCCGAGTTCAGGTGGTGTTTGATCATAAATCAAACAACGGACCCGCTGGCCCGAGTCAAATCCATCAGGCCTCAGCAGAATTCTGAAGGTGGGGGATGGCGCTGGCGTGTTTGGGTGTATGGCTCTTTTTAAAGAGTGAGAAAGGAAAGAACGAAGGGTTACGCAGGTAACCCAGGTTCTGTGAATGAAGCTCAACACGCCACAGTATGGGTCATCCTCTCTGAGAGGGTGAGCTGTTAGGAGACAGAATAGCAAATTAACCACTCCCCGCTACGTGCGTACAATCAGCCTCAGTCTACATATACAGGTGCATGCACGCCGGCACTTTCTCTTTTTGCCAGCTGGCATCATGCCAGTCCCCGAGTGACCACGCAGTGTGACGTGTTGACCTTCATTCACAGAACCTGCGTTACCTTCCTAACCTTTCGTTCTATTTCATATCGGTCAACACGCCACAGTATGGGTCAACAGTGTACCAAATAAAGTCACGAGGGTCAAGTAGCGGGGAACCAATCAGAAGAAAAATGATGACAAAAGACAGATATTCCATTCCACACAAGTCTTTATTGAAAACCAGATCAATCAAATCACCAGGTGTCGAAAACCCAGTAGGAACTGAAAAAGACCCCTAGACAAAATCACAATTGGCTCCCAGCTTGTAGGACAGAGACAGCAACAGCAGAGGCAGGGCCAGCCCCTGCTTACTGTAGGCCAACTCGATCGCCCTCACCACCCAATGAGCCAGGCGCTGTTTAGAGACTGCCTGACCACGGTTGGACCCCCCCATAGCAAAAACAGCTGATCTGTTTGTCTGACAGCCACAGTGCGATCAACGTAGGCCCGTAATGCCCGGACTGGGCAAACAAGGTGCAACCTAGCAGTGTCAGGAGAGTCATGAGGAGGAGGGTGAAAGGCATCAAGAATTACCGGCCTTGAAACAAAGGACCGCGGGAGAACCTTGGGCAAAAAAGCCGGGCTCGGCAAGAGGGAGATGGGAGAGCCACTCTCCCCAAGCCGCAGACATGCCGGATGAACTGACAAGGCATGCAGTTCACTGACCCGTCTTGCCGACATGATGGCCAAAAGGAACACAGTCTTAAGCGTAAGGAACTCCAAATCCACCTCGGACAAGGGCTCAAATGGAGCCTGTGACATAGCTTCCAACACTACCTGCAGATCCCAGGAAGGGACCATACGGGACCGCGATGGACGTTGCCTCCGGGCTCCTCTGAGGAACTGACCAACAAGTGGCTGTGAGCCCATTGACAACCCATTCAAAGAATCATGGCATTCCAATATGGCTGCCACATATCCCCTCAAGGTAGATTCTGTTAGACCATCTTCCAAAAGAGACTGAAGGAAAGACAAGATAACAGGCACGCCACAAAAGACTGGGTCAACACCCCTGGGACGACACCAGCGAACAAACCTCTCCCACTTACCAGCATAAAGGGCCCTGGTGGAGGGTGCTCTTGCTGCCTGCAAGTTTGTCAAGACATTCTGGTCCAGACTGCCTGGTTGGCGCCGTGTAGTGGCCAAACATGCAGTCTGAACAGGCCTGGGTTCGGGTGGCAGAGCTGTCCGCGGCCCTGTGTCAACATATCTCGCCTGAGGGGAAGACACTGTGGTGGTTTTTTGTAATCAAATAATACAAACAAGAATTCCAAACAACGTAGATGAATACTGCAGATGATGGCTTTAATGCATCCCAGAGCATTGGTTCGCGAAGCAAGCTGCTTCTGACTTTCTGTACATGGTTCTTATACCTTCTCATGTCGTCACTTGTTTGTGTGAACTCAGAATAGAAAATATATCCTGTGTCGTCTTTTACCACATTAGGAAGTACATACAGTATGTGCCTAGGTATTTTCCTTCTAATGACCTCTGATCCTGCTGAACAGCAGCTGGGGATGTCCAGTCTCTTCTATGCATACATGTCCTTGTATGTAAACTCCTGGCCCCTAAGCATGTGTATGCCTTAGCTATAATTAGGCTACCCCTGCTATTTCACCACATGGACCTCAGACAATTTACAGAATATGTTTTCATAAAACTACTGCGTAATAATAAGAATAATAAGAATATCTTTTCATAAAGCTACATAACTAAATAAAATGACCACAACACCACTGAGACCCCGCAAGCAGAGCCACCAGGTCCGGCATCCATGACCGATTTGGCCAGTCTGGTGCCACCAGCAGCACCCTGGCTCGCAACATCCGTATCTTGGCCAGCACTGCTGGGAGCAACGGAAACGGAGGGAAGGCATAGAGGAGGACCCGAGGCCACTCGTTTGCGAGGGCATCTATCCCCAACGTCCCCTTGGGACCTATCATGGAGTACCAGAGAGGGCAGTGTGACGTTTCCTGGGACACAAACAGGTCTACTGACGCCTGTCCATACCTTGCCCAGATCTCCTGCACGATGTCTGGGTGCAGCCGCCATTCTCCTGGCCTTGGCCCCCCTCTGGACAGAAGGTCTGCTGCCACATTGTCCACTCCTGGCAGATAGACTGCCCGCAAGGACAGGTTGCGTGCATGAGCCCACCGAAGGAGCTCGTAAGCCTTCTGATGGAGGGACACAGAATGTATCCCCCCTTGGTGGTTGATCGAGCTGTCTGTCCAAACCAGGACATTCCCCGCCTGCAGACGTGGTAGGAAATACACCAAGGCTCGCCGCACAGCCTCGAGCTCCAGCAGATTCACGTGAGCCCCCTGCCATGTGGATTCCCACAGACCTCAGACTGGACAGCCCTGCCACATGGCTCCCCAGCCCAGACTGGAGGCATCCGTGGTCACAGTTTCCCTTGAACTCTGCTGGACCAGAGGTACACCCTCCTGCAGGTCCAGGGCGGCAAGCCACCAGTGGATGCCCGGAACACAGCCTACATTCAGCTGCAGAACACGTCGCCCGTCTTCGTAGGGGCTCACCTTGTTCCTCGAGAACCACTGTTGCAGCGGCCTCATATGAAGCAAGCCTAGCGGCACAACCTGGGCTGCTGCTGCCATTAGGCCAAGCAGCCTCCGACCGGACTTCACAGTTATTTGTTTTGCCCGTAGAAGATGGGACAAGCTCTCCCTCAACACAACCTGCCTCAGAGGAGACAGCCAGGCTCTCATTGTGGTGGAATCTAGCACCAGACCTAGGTACTCCACTGTGAGGCAGGGAACCAGTACACTCTTCTCCCTGTTCAGCGCCAAGCCCAACTTGAGGAGGTTTGCCAGCACCACCTCTATGTCGCTCTCTGCCCGCTCCTTGGTTGGGGCACAAATCAACCAGTCGTCCAGATAGTTCAGGACACGAAGTCCCTGACGCCGAAGTGGGATGAGAGCCGCATCCATACATTTGGTAAAGGTGCGAGAGGCCAGGGAGAGGCCAAAAGGGAGAACTCTGTACTGGTATGCCGCCCCTTGAAAGAAAAAGCGGAGGTACTTTCTGTGGTCTGTGTGGATTGGGATATGGAAGTAAGCATCCCGTAGGTCCACTGTGGCGAACCAATCTCCGGGACGAACAAAAGTGAGGACTGTTGACAGACGCAGCATCCTGAAGGGGAGGCGCTGTAAGTATTGATTGAACCTCCTCAGATTGAGAATGGGGCGCAAGCCGCCATCCTTCTTCGGAATGAGGAAATAAGTGGAGTAATACCCCTGCCTTATCTCGTCTGAAGGCAGGAGTGTTACTGCCCCTTTCCCCAAAAGAACAGAAACTTCCTTTGACAAGGAATCGTGCTCGGCATTGTCCTTCAAGACAGTAGGGACAACTCTGCGAAAACATGGGGGTCTGGTTTTGAACTGCAGCCTGTACCCTGACTCCAGGGTGCTGAGCACCCAAGGGCAATGAGTACACTGGCGCCAATGGGCAAGGTGTTGTGGTGTGAAGTGTGATGTCAGCGACGAGATGCCCGTCCAGGTTGCCTACCACTTGCAGGCCGGATGCTCCTTTGCTGGCGAAAGGGATGATAGGCAGCCTGGCTTGGACCTGCTGTGGCAGCCTGAGGAGCTGAACGAAACCAGGTGCTCGCCGACCCAGAGCGCGCTGCTCTGCCAGCCAAATGCACTGAGCGAGTCAGCTCCCTCGTTCTCCTTGACTGTTCAAGGGGCCCTTCTGAAGGAGGGCCAAAGACCTCACCTGGCACCACTGGAGCCGCCACCACTGCCATGCAGTCCTGGTCTGGTATATTGGCTTGAGACCTGACGTCGTGCCTGGACCATCGACGCCATGGACTGACCCAGAGCCTGAGCATGAGCACTGGTTCCTCGAATTAGTATGTCCATCACTCGCAGCATCTCTGTAATCTCACCCTCTGGGGCCGAGGATGCCATATCTTGCAGCAGCCCCTCCAAATACACCAGCAGAAGGGAGTTGGTGCATGACAGCCTGCCAGCCAATGCTGAGGCCTGATAAGCCTTCCGCAGTTGGGAATCAACAGCCCTGCAGCGCTTGTTCGGATGAATGGCATCCCTGCCAGCCCTAGCTGTTGCTCCTGCCAGCATTGCAAAGGTAGGCCCCACCACAGGAGCTGCCGCCAGCCCCCAGGTGTCAGCCCCAGCCAAGGAAGCCAGCTGTGTTCTGGGCAGTGGGCTCGAGCCCGGGGCCTTCCAGGAAGAGTGCAGCTCAGCCATAAAATCAGGCAGGACTGGCAGGCCTTCAGACTTGCGTCGGCGCGGACCCCTGTCAAAGACATAGAGACACCCCGTGGCAGAGGTCAGAGGTGGCAACTTAGCACGATCTGCAGCTCTCGCAATCACAGCTCTGTCTGACGGATCTAAAGGAGCTGGTTCAGAGTTCTGTGAGGTATCCTCGCTGAACTCGGACTCAGAGCGGTCACCGGGTTCCTCAGGGTCTTCAAAGTCCAGCGCAAGGCTGTCATGGGAAAGTAAGCCACCTGAGGCTGCCAGTGACAGCTCATCAGGGCTGAGACGTCTGCATCTAGCTGCTGGCTCGCCCAGGCCCACTGGCCTGCGAGCTTGCTCTCGGTCTTCCAGGAGGCCATGCAATGCACCCTGCATTTCCTCCAATTGACGCCGCAGACACTGCACATCCTGTTCCACATGCTTGCGTTTGTGGGCGCGCTTCCCCCCAGTAGCCCTCTGCACAGGGATTTCACTTTCGGCTGGCACCTCCTGGCCACAGGGGAGGACGCTCTCTCCCTCCAACATATCACCAGCTGAGAGCTTGCGTGTGTGTCGGGGAGGGTTTAGCTTAGGTAGCTTTTGTAATCACAGACAAAGAGGCTCCCAGAGGCATACAAGTATACAATACTTACGTATAAAACAATGTTTTCTTTTTTTTTTTTTAACCAACAAAGATATTATTCAGGTAGCTTTTGCCCCCACAGACAAAAAGGCTCCCAGCATATGACTAATCAAATAATAATATCTAGAACAATATATCAATAACGGCATACAAGTACACAATACTTATGTATAAACAATCATGTAAACACGAAAAATTTACTTGCACCATGCGGGACGCAAACCCAGGTCGACCGCGCAACACTCCGGCACTAATCCACTACACTACGGCGGTTCCTTGTAAACAATGAAAAACAAAGAGTTTGTTTGCGGTTGCGAGCTGTTAGTTGCTAATCGCAACAGGAATACGTTTTAAACAGTGACTTACTCCCTCTCGAGAGCAGAGGCCCTACTTTAGCAACAATCCAATAGATTCTGAAAATACTCACTCTCGCTTCAGCTTACCGTCTTCAGGAAGCAAAAAGAGAAAGTGCCGGCGTGCATGCACCTGTATATGTAGACTGAGGCTGATTGTACGCACGTAGCGGGGAGTGGTTAATTTGCTATTCTGTCTCCTAACAGCTCACCCTCTCAGAGAGGATGACCCATACTGTGGCGTGTTGACCGATATGAAATAGAACATGCATTAAGGGCCTAAGTAATACTCGTGTCTACACAGCTCACGCAAGAGCATTTGGAGGGCAGCCGATGCCAATAGGCCCTGTGGCCTCATACATGTTAAAGGGCATGAAAATGTGGGCTAGTGTCTCACCATATCATTATGCTAAGATGCAACAAGACTATTATTTGTTTGTGTTTTTTTCCACCCAGTCCCCCCCCACACTCGACTAAACCCTCCGGTCAAGTGTTTTATTCAGCTCTGTATGGTGAACAGCCCACGGGGAGGAATTTCACATTTCTACGTCTCGCCACGGCCGAAACAGCCCGAGCAGAAACCCCGGTTATGCCCCCCCCCCCACCACACACACACACACACACCCCCCCCCCCCACCCCACACACACACACACACACACACACACACACACACACACATCCCCCACCCCTCTCCGTGACATGGTGCCTGGCTTCTCATTGCTTTTACTGCAAGGTCATCATAAAGATAAAAACAATAATCTCCGGTGACAAATCTGTTTTCAAAAGGTTTCAGTCTCCTTCTCTATCATCGTTGAACAACACTGCCAAATACTGCTGACTCACACAGAATTCTTTGATCCGTTTGATGAATTGCCTCTTCTTTCTTGTAATTTAAATGGGGCCTAAGGCTTGTTTAGGGAGGCACCAGTGAGAACCAGTGGCCCCCGGGGGAATCCTATCCAGGATATAAATAATAGATAAAAACACATTCCCACCTGCTGCCATGTTGAATGCCACAGCAGGGTGTAATGTGCACAGTTGGTAAGGTTTACTGCTTTCCAGGTTTAGGGAATTTCCATGTTTCGCTTAGGTAATTTAGAAATATTTTTCATTCAAGTCAGCTGGAGGGTGGTGAATATGCCTTACACCTGAGATCAGCGCATAGCTCCATAGGGATAGGGGTCCATAGGGATGTGTCACCTGAAGTGTAGAATCCAAAACAGTCAATCAGGTAAACAAATTAAATAAGAGGAATCTGCACACAAAAGGTTAATGATCAAAATATGATGTATTGTACAACATGTACTACAGCATAAAGGATATTAAAGGATGGTAAAGGATATTACATTGACAAAAGCTAACAGAGAGACTATATATTTTCATTCACACAGTGTAAACCTATGATTACCAATTGACAGTAGAAGTGCCATAAGCCTTTCTTGCGTCCTTGCTTGATAGCTACATTAAGAGCACTGATCAGGGTGCAGTGCAATGGTACGCTCCAATGGATCGTCTTCACAATTATCAGTTCAAATAAGCGTGGTGGCTCTGAAAGATTGTCTGATAGATGGAAAGCAGGGCTACTCCATTGCAGTACGTTTACATACAGTGTGTCTCCATCTTTCAGAGTTCAACCCAGCGTTACATTCACCTGTAACACACACATGGAGCTTGTGAAGCAGATAAATGTTCGGTATTCGTCTTACTTTTCTCTCGCCTGATTCTCCGAGACA
>NW_027468657.1:10228697-10398697 GCF_046254945.1 Alosa pseudoharengus
TGTCTCTGAGATTTATTTGTTTTGTTGTTGTTGTTGATGATGTTGTTGTTCCTCATTTTGTTCTGCTGTCCGTCCACTCCACTTCTGCAGAAAGGGGCTTTTATGTCCAGACGGCTTGGGTTTATCTAATGCATTTGCTCATTTGTCAGTCTCCTGTGTCAGAGAGCAATTTAAATCTTTTTTTTTTTAAAAAGAATTAAAAAAAAAAAAGAGATGTAAACACTGCAGGCTTTGATATAGAGCAGAACTCTAAGTCCTCTTTTGGCTGTTTGCTCCGACATTAAAAAAAGTTTAGACTTAAGTGAGCTAAATCGTGATGGGAGCTATGCAGTACTTCATTTCATCAACTTCAGGAATGATGAAATTGAACTATACTTTTTTACAATATGGATGGATGGTGATATATATCTATGTATATAAAATAGCTTTTCTATGGAACTCTTGAGCAAGCCAGAGGGTAAAAGCCAGAGCCTTTTTTGCAAAAAGGCAAGTATATATATATTTTTTTTTTTTTTGTTATTGAAGTCAAACCTGTATCAGAGGGGCACAGGCAATTACAACAAAAGCTGCCATGCATGAAATCCTAGCTGCTTCTTATTGATAAATTTCTGAACTCTTCCCAAAGACTTTTCAAATTACCTCTCCCCTTATTAGAGCTCAAGTCATGCATTTTAATTCTTGTTCGGAGTTCACGGGGCGAGAGAGAGAGAGAGTGAGCCACTCTTGAGAGGATGCACACATGCAAAGACAGGTTTCATTTATCTACCAGTGTTGAGATGGAAGCTGCTTTGTTATCACGGTGGAAGGTGGGGTGTGTGTGAGTGGGGGGAATTTAGTTGCAAAATCCAAACACTTTCCCACAGTATTTTTGCATTCTCGGGGCGTCTGTCATATTAACACAACTCATTTCTCTTTCTTATGGATGCTTTGCTGTTCCCTTTCAACTCTCCGCCTCTCAAGGTCAAGTGAAAGATTTTTCTTCCTCTTGAGACAAAAAAAGACATCTGCATCCTCATTTCCTTGTCTCTTGAAGCATAGTCATTCCCTATCAATCCTAAATGAGATTTTACCCTGATGAGCCCTTCTCGATATTCTCTGTTACACCCTGGTTGTGAGGTAGGACAAAGGTCATTAGGTAAAGCCCAGCTGAGCTACACGGGAATAGCAAAGAAGGGACACACTGAGACACTGAGACATACTGAGTGGGTCCAGTGCTGGGAAGAAGGCCTTGAATTATGCCAGGTAGTAAACTTTGTTGAGATTTAGAAGATAGGGGTCGAAGTGTGTTCAGGGCGCCCACAATTCTTAGCTTCTTGGACCCGCATCGTTGGCACACACCTGGAAAACAATGAATTATTTGACAATTACGGAGTGTCTCAAGTGAAATTCCAAAGTGACCCATTCTTAGGGAGGGAGGTAAGGGGAGGAAAGTTCCGATTTAGAACAGGTCACCTTTGGATTTGGCATGGTGTCTTGGAGAAAAGGTCACAGAGGTTAAGACCATCCAATCCCTTTGTGCAAGCACTCCGCTCTACATCCGCTCATTGTTATGCATGGTGGGTGGGGTGGGGTGAGGGAGGAGGGGTCATCTGACATCACCCTGTCACCTCTCTGGCTGGCCTGACTGGGTGGTGTTGGTGGTGGGGGGTTTATCCCAAAAAACCTCAACCCTCAGCTCCTGAGTAAGACAGAACCCTCTCGACCCACAACTTGCCAGACACATGAATGCATCTAAATGCAAATGTGCTTTCGTCAGGGGCCAGGACTCTGTGCGCACAGACACTTAACATCGCATCCAACGGGCTTTCACTATGCGATTATTAATCATCACATTTAGATTGTGATTAATGATGGGAGAAAATTAAATGCATCTTTGAGTGTTGGAGAGATTGATTTTATATGCAACAGAGGAGTAATGCAGGTGGGCTATGATTAATCTGAATTATATTGCACCATGAGTAGATATTCATTAACAGTAGTCGCAAACACTCCCAGCCAGGCATAGTTGAACAGAAGGTGTACAGACTGCTATATTAATTCAACCAATCAAGGGCATGTCTCAGATATCACCATTTTGGTATCTTTTAACAGACAAAAGTAGTTAAAAAATTATGAACGGTTTTACTTCTGCAATCCAATCTGTTTTGTTTTAAAAACAGGATATGCTGTGGACATCTGTCTAGACTCAGAAGTTTTGGGAGAAAGTAAAGTTAAAAATGTGTTTCCCAGGGATGGTTGTTGATTGCATTTAAATTCATCACCACATCTGACTACAGTTTTCCTTGCTATGACATAGACACTCCAGCGCCATGGCGAGGGGAAATTGTTGTAATTGTTTGCTAACATTGCCTCACCCGAGAGATGATGATTAGTAGTCAGGCTGTGAACTTAGCTCGCTTCAGGTCGGGCAACACCTGGAGGAGACATAACCCAGTTTTAAAAGCTTGCTCACCAGGCATGTTTGTTTGAAAAACGGGCCAGTTAATTCTCTCCGTAATTAACTTTCAGTTAGTGCTGTAAACGATGCAGAGCCTTTTGAGGGTGGAAGGCGACAGTAGGCCAGGCCCGGGTTAAGTGCGTGGAGAGGGGCAGAGCAAAGGAGCTGGCGAAAGGCAATTTGACTCACCAATCAACACACCACAGGACACTGCAGCCATTACATTGTGTCATCATCATGGCTCTGTGCTAGATAGACAGTAAGAAAGATTGTCTTTGATTACTTTGAGTTGATGTCCATTACACAAAGCCCCACCTGAGGAGATCCAGGCAATGTAGGAGCTGGAGTGTACCGTTGTAGTGGCTGAAGCTGTTAGCAGCTACTGTCTATGTACTTGAACTTCAGCTGGAGTGTACTTGTAGTGAGTTGCACTTGAGTTGTCTTGGGATTGTACCAGCATTAAATTACCTGATTCTATGACGCCAATTGCAATCTGAAGACAGGGACTAAAGACAATGGTACAGGACAATAGGAAAAGGATTTAAAGGGTGTTGTGTAGTAGAATGAATATGAACTCACCTAGTTTACTTTATTAAATTAGTACGGGGTAACAGCATGCAGCCAACATGAGCATAGCACAGAACATCCCCTTCTATTGCTCTACTACTAAGATAGGTAGCATATCCTTTATCAACCAATACATGACTCCACCTAGTGGCATGGATGAGTATCACATATGTCACAAAGGGCTACTAGCTAGAGCTTAAATCGGGCCCAAAACATCAAGCCCGACCCTACGTGCACGTTGTGCCCGAGTCCGGCCCGGCCCGATACATTAACTGTAATTATGAGACCGAGCCCGAATTAAACCTGTCATTTTTGTAATACGTGGGCCATTATAACTGATGTTCTCAACTACAATGCCGCGTTGTTTGAACTACAGAAATCTGTTTACAATTATCTTAATGAATAATGCAACAAAGGACGAAGCATGTAAACTACGTTTGTTTATTCAGAATGGAATGGATCGCAAATGGATCCGAATGAAGAAACGTAAGCCACTTACAACGTAAAATGGGCTTATGTCCCTGCAGCAAAACTCAATGCATTTCTCTGTGAGGGCTTGTCTCGCCCTCTTGGAGAAGTGGCAAAAGAGGACATTGAAGGCTGCCTATCATCCTTTCTGCCATGGCAAGTCTGCTTCATGTGTCTGGTCATAGGAAAGCAGTGTGCCGCACTTAAAGAGACACCAGGCAACGTTTTCGTTTTAATTACTCATCTTCGTAAGTCGGTATATGGTTAAATGACTCATTACAGGGCGAATGAAGACTCTCTCGCCCGCCCCTACTGCCTGTAGGAAGAATATCCCGCTTTCAAGTTCAGTGTATCGTACCCGCCGACCGAAGCAGGATCAGTTTACATTCAGCATCCACAGCACAGAGGCAGGCTAACGAAACGCTAGCGATTGTTGCAAACGTGTGTATAATGGCAGAGCCGGCGAAGAAGCAGCGAAAACCCTTGACGGAAGATGCAAAGAAAAGGAAAAGAGCTTCATACCGAGCGAGGGGTAGTTTCGTAGAGAAAAAGCATCAGGCTTGCCTGGTGTCCCTTTAATGCATGTGACTGTCACTGCCCACAATTTGTTTAAAATGGTTCCATACCTCCGACTTTCCTCCAAACTTGCTCAAAGTTATTTCTCCTGTTTTTATTTTTTTCTTTACATCTTCAAGCTCCACGTTGCACTTAAGCTATACAATACAGCACAGCAGTCCCGGTGTGATGCATGCGAGTGGAGGAGACGCTGCGCATGACACGTGTTGCGCAGATGACATTAAATGACATTTTGTAACTTTGTACACCTTTGTTACTTAGGCCTACTTTGCTAAATATATATAATAATATTTTTTTGGGCTCACCACCCAAGTAGGCTACTGATTTAAAAAAATAAATTAAAAAAATGCTTGCTCAAGGACCCGGCCCGAGGATAGTGGCGGGAAATATCAGCGGGCCGGGTCGGCTCAAGTTCGGGCTCGGGCAGAAAAATCTAAACTCTACTACTAGCACAGTGTACAGTTTCACTATTTTATCAGCTCATGTTCATAAGGGTTCAAGAATCGTACGCTCTGGATGGTCCTAAAAAAGTTCATCAAGGAAAAGGGAAATGGTTATGAGAGGCAGGTGAAAAAGCTTTTGTGACTGTGGCTAAAGTGACCACTGACTGGGAGGAAGTGTGCTCTTCATGTTTATCTTAATCCTCATGTTTAACCACCTGGGGTGAATTTCCCAAAACCATAGGTGCTAATAGTAAGTTAGCAACTTTGTTGGTTGTAATGCAATTTCCCATTGCCAGGTTAGCAACTATGGTTTTGGAAAACGCGCCCCTGAATAGTAGCCCAATAATTTTGGACTATCATCAACATGACTCACCATGATTTTGCAGTGTATGCTATTCCGAGGTTAGCGCTAGATCATAAATGAAACATCTTTTTGAATACATTTTGAATGCGTAAAAAACTACATGTTAAAGCACATGCATCCCACATTCCCTTTCAGCTAGTCCATTGGAGACCTTTCAGCAAACCATACAGTGGGAGTTAAGTGATTTTCAAGCTGCACTGAGGAAGTCAGCGCCACTTCCAACCCATCCACCCCCCACCCCATCCACCCCTCCGGTGTAATCCAGATAAGGTTGGGGTGGTGAAGATTAGTGCTATAGACTTGAAGAAAGGCTTTTGTGTCCATCTAGTGCAACTGAATCATCTTGGAGAGAGAGAGAGGTGGAAAACATACAGGTGGGCTTTGTCCCCTTGATGCAGTTGCACCTGCTTGTCATCTAAATACTAAGCCATTTACTGCCCTTTCTCTCCTCTCAAGACGTTTTTCACGTGGCTCGTTGTCAAGGAAACCAAAGATGTTTTTTGAATGTGAGCAGCACGAAAAAATGGAGACAAATTAGGTTTGCTTCATGATGAGATCCATTACTGCTTGAGCATACAAACGATAATAATACAATTAATAACACTGATGCAAATAGATGGGCCTAAACAGTGTGGTAGACCCATTGAGGGCATTAAGTCATGGTTCCAGTAACAATAGTTGTTATGAACATCTGAAGCTGTAATTGCATGTAATTTTTCATTTAGCTGTAACAGTGCAATTTCATGGCCATTGTATCGAGAGTTGTCTTGTGTTACTACCAAATGAGGGCCCTTGTCAGGCATTCGTCCTTGAAAAAAAAAACAAAGCTAGTATGTCTCATTAGTGACTAAAAAAATACTACAGGCAGATTCACAGACAGCTACTCATTTATGTTCTTCATGCAGATCATTGACATTCAGAGCCGTTATTATGGTGGAAAAACACCACTAGCTTTCACTTCCTTTAGAGTTTTCTGAAGCTTGAGTGATTCCTTCTCCGACCTTGAAACATGAATTAACACATCACATGCAGCTTTTTTAGATGAAAAAAAAAAATTGGTAAAAACAAACTAATTAAACAGCTGTGAGTGTGTATATGTCTGCCCTGGCAGACGTTACGGAAGTGGCATCTGTTTGCGTCTCGTCACCTAATTTAACGGCTCGGGAATAATTACCTCAGTGTGGCAACTCCAATACATCACCTTTACCTCAAAGTGCTCCTGCGAGTGAGCTCGTTCTGCTGCGGACTTCATCACAGGGGCTACAGGACACAGGAGCTCCCTTTGTCTCAGGGTGGAGACGCATCGCCCTTCCACCTCTGTCTGTTCATGATTACATTATTTTTGTAAGTGTGAGGGTGTGGTGTCACACAGATGGCTGTATCTTGCACTGGGTATGAGCTATGCTGTGAAGAGGCCAAGCAAAACACACACACACACACACACACACACACACAAACTGTACACAGTATACAATACTATATATTGTATATAATATTAATATATATATATATATATATATATATATATATATATATATATATATATATATATATATATATTTATATATATATAATTGTATATATATTTTTTCTGTATATATATATTGCACACTTTATACACTTAACACACACACACACCTGGTGTTGTGTGTCACTACCCTCTGGATGACGAATCAGTTTTCCATCTCGGCTGGAATTTTTTTCTGTTTCTGTCTGACAAAACTCTGACCCCGCCACAGGCAATCATCCCCAGCCGAAGGGCACTGTGGCGATTCCTGGAAGCGCGGTGCTCCCTGTTTATTTGGTTTCCCACTGAAGTGTCATCAACAAGCTGGCAACTCTGGGGGCCTTTGGCAGCCGTTTCGGCCGAGCGGTGAGTGGACATGGCGGGTATGGACGGTCAGTGTGTGGCTTGTTATGATAAAACCCTGGACATAAATGTCATGTCATTTAAACCGCCCTCAGTGTGGCTGTTGAGCAAAGTTGCTGGTGCATCCAGGAGACTTTCTGCCAGACAGGCAAGCAAACAAACCGAACACCCTTCAGAGTGTATAATACGCTATGCTATAAACAACATTCTATCCGTTTTGACTGAATATACGTAGATGATGTTTTGATGTTTCTAGCACAAATTCCGTTTTCATGTATTAACATGAATCAACTAGCCTGAACTTCTTAATTAGCTGCTCCCTTTACCTCTCCTCCTCTCCACCTCTGCTCCTCTCAGTGCATTACACAGCTGGTTATGCAGGTCTTCAAAAGACTTCTACAAAGCAGAATCATGAATAGGGCTTTTGATGTCATTCAGGTTTAATGTATGCCTGTATCAAGCTCAAAACGCGCACACACACACACACAAACACACACACACACACACACACACACACATACACACAGAGAGAAACACACATGACCTTACAGAAAGGGTTTTTTCTCTTTGTTTAAAAAAAGGCTGTGCTATATCCAGGTCAACACTCACTGAACATGCACCACACCGCCATCCTGACGTTAACTTTGATATGCGTCTGGCCAGTGTGGCTTGTGTGTTTTTTTTCCAACTTTCCCTCTTTACTCTTTGCTCTCTCTCACACACACACACACACACACACACATACACATGCCTCAGCAGGGCTGATTGTAGATTCAGGGGCGGTCCCTCGGGAATGTTACCTCGTCTGAAGCTTCTTCCCCGCGCGAGGTCCCCAGGGTTTCCGTTTCCGCCTGATAAAAGAGCCGCTCCCCGGGAGCAGACAGATGTCCTACCACGGCTCAGTTCTGGGAATTGTTGGATAGCGCTCTCCGTTTAACGTATACACGGATCAAAACAATATATATATATATAAATAAATCAGAAAAAACAGCCCCTGGAAATGGCGGCTATTGAAGGGCTTTGATGACGGTGGCCCGATACTCTTAGGAAGAGATAATCCATCACCATGGTCCAAGATATTCTGCACGGGTTGAGGAAACTGTGACATGACATTGAACTCGCTCACTTCCTTGTTATGCAGTGGTTGTTGTGTTGGTGCACAGAGACATGGGAATGCACACTCTCTTGTCAAGAAGGCTTGTGTTGCAGTACATAGACAACTACCAAGGCAGAGAAACTTTCCTGACAACGTCAAAAACTGATTTTGTATTCTTTGGTTCTTTATATTTATTTGTCTCTGCTTTACACTACTGACACACAAGTTGAATCTCACCTTAGGAACAGAGTCAGAGAACAGAGAATCTTCGACTGTACCATCATTTACAAATTTAACTCCCATAGTCCTCTGGGTAGATCTGGCAGAGATTGCACAGAAAAGTAGAGCAAACACCAAACAAATAGACACATTGGCTCCTTTTTCTTTTCTTCTTTAAAAGCCCTAGAATAGTCATAGGTCAGATTTGACCCGTCTGAGGCAGCACTGGAGTAGCTCTATTGAACCTGACCTGGCTCTGTTCTGGCAAGCTTCTGGCCCCGGTTTGGAAAACTTGCACCTAAATGGGCCCAGATCACTTTGGGATCAGCAGCTCTGCGCCGCTACATGGGTTACTGGACAGGTCTGACTTCAGAGGATGACTGAACATTCCACAATATGAACAGCTGGTAAAAAAGCACAAAAACCTGTAGCATAAATAGTGTTTCAGAATCCTCCTGAATCAGTCACATGTTAAGAGCCACTTTATTGATGGTAGATATGTCATGCTGTCATCTATTTGAGTTATCACCAAGAGTAAATGGTTTTGTGTTGATCTGGACACTGCGCGCTAGTGGCAACTTAGTGGCTCTGGACATGGTACTCTAAGAGATTGAAGAAAGGTATTGACTTTGAGGATCCTACACACTACACACACACACACAGAGACGTGCTGTGGCCCTGCAGGAGGCTTGCAGGGAGAGGTGCAGCTCTTTGAGAGTTAATGAGTGCTAAGGGGTTCATGCTGTGTGCATTTAAGAGAGATCCATAACTGGGGGCTCAAAAATGCTCAAACACCTGTTCCACATTGACTTTTCTCAGTTTACACACACTGTTTAACCATATCCACATGCATACTCTCTCTCTCTCTCTTTATCTCTCTCTCTCTCTCTCTCTCTCTCTCTCTCTCTCTTTGATGACGTATAAATATGACATACATACAGTATCTTGGGTGGGTTTGCTTGAGACGTCAAGCATTTCAGCTTGGTTTTATTTATAAATATCTGATCCATTTTTATCATATACATAAAAGCACAATGTGCTCCCTGTGCCTAGTGCTCAGCACCTGTAATTAAAGAGGGAAATAGCTCTGAAAACATCTTATGAGATAATTAGGATACAGATGCTTCTGGCAAATGTAGCCACGCTAATTAAACTCTGTTCATTTTTCCCCTTCACACACACACAAGGAGAATGGATCCTTTGAGGAAAATTAACAAAATAAATGAAATGCTGTTGGTGTGTATTTGTGTGTGTTTGTTCATGTGGGTGTCTCCATTTGTGTGTTTATGAGCGAATATTGTCACACAACACTAAGGTATATGCCCACGATAATAGCCTGGCATGAGACAGGCTTGTAACAGAGAGAGAGAGGGGCGGAATGGAGGACCAAAGAGGGAGCAGAGATGATTTTAGCAGTTAATTATGAGCTCACGTCTCATCGAACAGCTTCCCTTTGTCTTTCCCACCCCCACCACCTACCACCCAAACACACTCACACACACACACACACACACACACCCCTTCTCCTTTCCTTTTTTTCTAGTCTTCCTGGGCCTTTATTTGTCTTTCAGCTGTCCAGATCCAGCTTGCCAAGGAAATTAGCCCGCTTGCCCACTCTGAGGGACGCCATCCTGAGGGAGCAGGGCATCTGTTATGGGCGTTCAGGGTGGGTGGGGAAGCAGGGTAGTCCCTGAAGTTCCCCTCTCCAAACTGGAGCACCCAGCCTTTTGAGCCGTGTGCCCCTCGACACGGCTGATTGTTCACCGCACACTCTCTCAGCGCGTTCAAAGACATTTTTGAAAACATCTGCTCCAGATCCGCTGAGGTTTGTGTTACACAGATTCTTTTTTTTTTCCCTCAGAGAAGAGTAGGTTAAATATCCTCTTTTTTTTTAAAGAAAAAAAAAAGGTTAACCTACTTAACCAATCATTCGTACAGAAACACCGAGGGAGTGAAAGCAATTAGACCCAGCCTCACTTATCTGAATCTATGCGTGGAACAATTTAAATAGCCTCTGCACAATGCATTACCCTTTATGATGCACGGCGGCTAAGATTTTACTAGTGCATCGCACTGTTCCACTAACGTGTGATGTGTTGTTTGAAAACCACCATTAGAGACCTAGCTTTGTTTTCTACCAAGTATTCTGCAGAGCATAACTCATTACCAGTGAACATATGCTGGCAGCAGGCGCATGTTGGCATGTTGTTCCTCCTTCGGTTGTGTCCCATGTGGGTCATGTTTTGCCCCACAGTCCAGATTATTATTTCATGTATATTCCATACACCTGAAAACAACTTGACACTAAGCAATAAGCCTACATCTTTTTAGACTTAACTTCTCAGATCAGATAAATTGAATATCTGAGGTTTGTAGTACCACTTATTTATTTACTTCCTTCCTTACATGCTGCTCACTTATTTATTTATGTACTTGTTTATTTATTTGATTGGATAGTTGGTTCCTGACTATCCTGGTAAGTTCCTGAGTATCTCCTGCACAAGAACATCATGTATCTGTATGCTCTAAGATGTATGTTTCCCCGGCAACACAGTACTGATGAACTCGACCTCCAGTCTGTTCGGTTCACATTGCGACGTCTGCCTTGCCTTCTGTAGATTCATTCCTTTTCCTGAATGGCGTCTGTACAGAAAGCGGTCCTTGTGGTGTCGCCGAGTGCAGGTCACGTCACATCTGTGCTGACCGGCACAACCTGATCCTCAGTCACGACCACACACAAGTGCCAGCTGCCATCGAAGACAAGGCCTTGTGTGAAAAAAAAACTATTTTATACGAGAGGAAAATGGCCAAGTGCAAAAGGAAACTTAATTGGTTGGTCCATCAGCAGTTACTTTCATTCATTTGAGGCTTTCTTTCCTTCTCTTTCATCTGTTGTTTTTTATTTATTTATTTATTTATTTGTACTGGGTAGTGCATAAAAGATGTGTCTCGTCTGCTCAGCCTTGTAAACATGCAGATGTTCATTCTGCCTACATGATTGTTTTGTCTGTGTGTGTGTGTGTGTGTGTGTGTGTGTGTGTGTGTGTGTGTGTGTGTGTGTGTGTGTGTGTGTGTGTGTGTGTGTGTGTGTGTGTGTGTGTGTGTGTGTGTGTGTGTGTGTGTGTGTGTGTGCGCGGCACGCGTGTGCATTCTTGTAAACACATGCATGTAAATCAGCTGCATCAAAAGCTCTCACATTTTACCAGCCCATATCTACCTCTTTCTGTTCTCTACAAATGACTTCCCCTCATTCCACTCTCACTCTCTCTTAATAAGAGTGTTCGGTTTAGAGTTGACACATTTATTCAATTATGCATGATGTTTACATATGTTTCAGAATAAGTTCAAAATGTGTGATGTGCAGACTGATAAGACAGAAGAATATGCATGAGGAGATCAGACAGAATGGATCACGTGCAAAAATGACTGTCTCTCTGCCACTATATGCATCTGAAATATAGCCAGGGTCCTGATCACACAATATATAACAACTATTTGCTCAGCTGTTCCTTATAGCTGTCCATGCAGTAACAATAACGGAAAGTTGAAATCTCGTTTCTCCTTTTTGTCTGCTTCTCAAGGCAGAATAAAGGATCCTTTTTTCTTAGTACTGCTGCGGGTTCATTTCAATGCACGAGGGACAACAGGCGGTGAGATACCTCAAACAAATGATCCCTCAAATAAGGTACATTATGGCCATATTCAGTATAATTACACAAGATGCACAAAGTACTGTACTGTCTGGCTTTTGCAAAAAGCTGAAGATGTGGTAATGGGTTGGATTGCTTCTAAGGTCTCTTCTCAGTAATTATATGGATTTCTCTTGGACCCTTGTGAGAGGCAGTGCTGGCTTAATTTAAGCCTGGGCACAGACAGGAGTATTGAAAACATCACAGATGTCTGAGATTCTCTCCCTCCCTCCCTCTCTCTCTCCCTCCCTCTCTCCCTCCCTCTCTCTCTTTCTTGGTCTCCGTCTCATCCCCTTCTTCTCTCTAGGCCATTTTACAAGCTCTCCTCCAAAATAAATCGCCTCCATGTATATGCCTCCATGTATATGTCATGGTAAAGAGAGGTCCCTGTCCATCGGCAGTTGAAAGTCCATATCTTTTTTTTTTTTTTGTTCCTCCCACCTAAATTTCACATAAAACAAAGGCTCCATAGCCCGAGCTGCATTACAGCAGAGTCACTGCGCCAGGATCCCCATGGCAACAGACATGTGCACGCTACACCCCCCCAACACCCCCACCCCTCGCCTTCCTCCACTCTCCTCTTTCCTAAGAAACTCAATGAGCTTGATTCTCCTGTGTGCTGCATTCTCTCTCTCTCTCTCTCTCTCTCTCTCTCTCTCTGCCTCATATACTCAACTCCCCCAGTGATTGGAAGAAAGAAAAGAAAGGGACATGGCCAGAAAGAAAGAGAGAGAGAGAGAGAGAAAAGCAAGTGATGAAGAGTAAAAAGCCTCTGCCGATGTGGTTTTGACAGCAATAAAGGTGCCACGACTTGTTGCTATGGGCAACGAGATGTGGACCCTGCATTTACGTGACGATAGTGTGATGGGCAGTTGATGACTCTGAAATAACACTGTTTATCAATAGGGCTCAGCCTCGGACTACGCTGGCATTGTGTTCAGACACGTGGTGAGGGGGAGTGGGAGCAGTACTGACAGCACACACTGCCTGGCAATTGATATTCAAATTGCGACATCGGACGAGCCAGAAATTTATTTTTGGAAACTATTTGAGCCGTTTAACACTCCTCTCCCAATCCATCCTAATGGCAAACAACACAAATGCACATACTCACAAGTACACACACACACACACACACACACACACACACACACATGCATACACTGAGACACACACACATACATCAGATAACACACACACACACACACGCCAGATAATACATACACACACAAACACTAGACAATACACACACACACACACAGACAACACACACACACACACCAGAGAATACACACACACACACACACACTCATTTTCGTGTCTGTATATGTACATGCTCCAGGGCGAGATGTGGTTTTATTCCATTCTGCCAGTGCTTAAAGATCCAATTGCAAAATCAGACCCGAATCGTCCCAGACCCGAACCAGGCCTGAACCACATCCGCCCCGCAGTCAGCTGAGACACGGCACCCAGATGCCAACGATTACTCCCCCACTCTAATGCCAGTTGACCCTTGCTGTAATAATGTTGGGAATTGGGGTTGCCATGTGTGAAGAAGTCAGTGGTTGGTGGCAACCTCTATTTCCTGCTCCTTGCACCATGTCATCCTCATTATAGTGGACTAGTCGACCACTACCGTGTGCACAGAGAGGGACAGAGTTCCTGGAGGCTTGCATGCAACATAAAAAGTCTCCGAAAAATAACAGGGAAAAGCGCTGGTATTTTTTTTATGATCACTGGATTATAAAATGTTTCAGATTTGTTTATTCCCTGCATGTTTCCATTCCTTGGGCTTAGAGGATGTACAGTAAATAAATCCTCCATTAAAGTATCCTCCGTCTCCTGTGTCACGCTACAGATTGGTATGCACAGGTATGCCCTGTTCATACGCCTCATTGATTATGCAAATGCATGTCATTTCCTTCATTCATATCTTAGTATATAATTTGGATATTGCCCTGCTAATTCTCTCAAGATAGAGAATAGAGAGAATTATGAGCAGTACATTGTCCGGCTGTCTTTATCTCATCATCATACTAATAACTGCCATTTATTTTTTTAAATGATGTCCCAAGTTTATCTGCATTGCACATTTTCAAATAGTTTCACTGGACCCTCCCGAGGACTGGGTTGCTCTCCCACCAGGGAAAAAATGTGGTACCACACAGAACAGTGCTCTGAAATATTATGGGCGAACTCTCCCATAAGGCTTCTGAATTTTGCCATTAAAAACTGGCCGGAGACTAATATATCTGACATTAGGAAATGTGCAAGGCTGCTTTAAGAGAAGAAAAGTTTTAATTAGCTTCTCCTGTGAGTACTGTGAACTGGTGTCATATTGGGTACCTCTAGAATAGGCCTTTCCTTAATGCCACAAGATCTCACAAATAACATATTGTTTGTGCGTGTGTGCATGTGTGTGTGTGTGTGTGTCTGTTTGCATTTGTACTGTATGTGTGTGTATGTTTGTGTGTGTGCACAATCATGTATGTCACCCAAGATGAATGGCTGCTATCTTTGCATATGATTCGACAGTACGTCATGATGCCTAGCAGTCACACGAGGCTCCGATCTCTCATCCTCTCCTTTATGAATTCTCCCTTTAAGAGCCTTCATTGATCAAACAGGCCAGCGTCCTTGAGCAGGGGTCAGTCGCCCCCAGATAATGCAATGGAGATTCCCCCTTGTACTGTTATGATTTAGGGGACAAGGGAGGGGAATGGGAGGAGAGGGTTGGGGGGTGCAATGTAAAATCGTCAGGAGGACAAGGTGGTAAGAGGGCGGTTCCTTGTGGAGTGATTAGCAGCGGTGTGAGATTACTTCAATTAGCATGTAATCATGTATGACGTTAGAGGTTAGCACGTGGATACGTGAGCGATTCTCAAACACCGTCATATTCCCCTACCCCTTTTACCCAGTGGAATATCAATGACTATCATGATCCAGGTCTCTCGTTCCCCCCAAGCTATATGTTTCCTGGGGGCATTTTTGTCCTTTCAGTGGGAGAAAGACGAGATCTCCTTCTGCGTCACTTACATCATCCCCCTCATATGTCATTTTGTGGAGTTGTGTCAATGCTGCCCTTCAACATACGATTCTGCCTCATCAGCGACAAATGTCAGAGTCTTTGACAACATAAAGGTCACTAATCCGCAGCCAGGCTTCATTTTTTACTGCAAGGACGACTGGCAGATATATTCCTGTACTATGGATAAGGGATGGGAAGTGATGGGGGACTCTACCCTTAGGGAGAAATTGTGCACGTCAACGTAAGCTGGGTGAAGACCATATATGACAGACATTTAACATTGCTTATGGTTTTGTACACACACACACACACACACACACACATTCACAGCACACTAGCCGATCTTTTAGATTATGAAATGACCTCATTTGTCTTCAAGTCATGTATCGTACTGGGGGCAAATTTTCAATCATGCTTAAAATTGGTTTGAGCTGAAGTATTGCTTAAAAAAAAAGAAAGGGTAGCGCAAACACCGTCTTGTGTGAGAATGCCTCATGTAATAGCTTCAAATCCACCTATTTCAGGTCTTAGAATTCATGTTGCGTTTTTGTTATGTGGAAAAGCCATGCAGGCGGAACATTTAATCATTTCTGCTGTGCTTGTTTTTACCTCGCAAACGCTCAAACGCCAGATACTTGGAATCCCTTCCTTCTTCCTGCAGTCTTTTTCACGAGACGCAGAGTTGATCCTTTTCCTCTTGGAATCGAGCACGGCACAGAGTGCATGTCCCCCTCTCTCCAACGAGGGGAGGGGAGAGCAACACCCACAATCTCAGGTGATTACAAAAAAGCAAAGTAATTTGCCAGGTCTGAACACAGCCCACTGCAGCTGCAATGACCAGAAGGCCTGGGCCGATGTCTGACCAGCCATATGCTGGTATTCGGTGGAGTGGGAGAGTGTGTGTGTGTGTTTGTGTGTGTGTGTGTGTGTGTGTGTGTGTGTTTGTGGAGGTTCGGGGGGCGGGGGGGTAGAAGAGCGTGTTTGTTAGAGGGGAGGGGGAAATTACACAGAAACCGTCTCACTAATTCCTGATGTAGACATCATCTGATTCCCCCCTGTCTGTTTAATTGGTGATCTATCCTCATTTAAACCCCCCACTCTCCCAGACACTCCAAATCTCCACTCTGCTCGCGCTGGCCACCATACAAGAAAGTAATTTTGCTTCACAAGACAGATAAGAAGAAAATATCTTTTAATCAATGCTCCAGACTTAATGAGAGTGTGTGCCTTAGTTTTTATGTATCGACAAAAGTATTATTTTACAGCTACATTTTAAAGTGTCTCAAAACTATCCAGAATGTTACAACATGTCTCTGTACAATGCTTGCATTTGGGCATGCAGTCTTGAAGTCTTGCATAAGTTTTGTGTTTTGTATTTAATGTTTTACTACAGACATATAGGCTTCTGGCATTTGCCATCTGTCACCATTTCATAATTTGTTTATGGAGAGCCTCATATATATAAATGAAGATGACCTGGGTGTGTTTGCTGACGCACACCTACAGTGTGCTTGCACTGAGTAAACCATGTGTTGATGTTAGCACTCCACAATATTGCATAAGAAATACCTTCAGGCAACACTCTGTATGTCGAATTTCACTGTGCATTATGGCTGCTGTTAGCATGTAACTACACGGTTTAGTACAACGTAATATATTAAGTAGGGAAAAGTAAATGCCTTCTGTTACATTGTAATCACTGAAAACTGCTAATGGGATTACACAGGATGCAGGGCTATGTTAAATGCAGCTGCATCCTTACAATTTGGCTGTTACATTATTTGAGGGTGTAATTACAATGTAATAACTATTTAATATGAAGTATCTTTTTGGGATGAAGTCATACATTTAGACACCATTATATTTGAATAAACAATGCAACATAGGTTGTATGCTCATATGCTTCTTCTTTAAATGCCTAGGTTTTTAATGAAATAATACAATCAGTCATAGACTTACTGGCTAATCGATCAGATCTGACACACACACACACATACTGTACACATGCACACACACACGCACACACACATGCACACACACACATGCACACACATGCACACACACCTCACAGTCCGATGGATTGATCAGCGACATGTTGGCTTTGGGGGATCAGCTGGGGGGGTGGGGGGTGGCGTGAGCTCCTGTGCCCATAGTGTGGCGTAGAGCGACGCCCGCGGGTTTTGTGTGTGTTTGTGTGATTGTGTGCTGCCACCCCGTTGCCGTGCCACCCCGCCGCCGACCCTGATCATTCCCCCGCCATTTCTCTGTTTGTCATCTTGATTGTGGCGGGGGATTACCAGTGCCCATGTTTATTGGGTCTTTGTCCGTGCACAACTCAAAATTAATCTCCCATCATCTAATCCCCGCTGTCTTTTATCTTCCCACATAAAGGAAAGTTAATCCACTAATCCCTGTTTACAGGGTACATTTACCTCTGTGTGTGTGTCTACCGCCTCTATGAGGTGCCAGCCTCAGGCATTTCCAATTGAGGAAACCTCCCAGTTGCTTTTATTTCGTGTCACGTGGCACAAAGTATCGAAATTCTACTACTCATATCGGCACCATCACATTAGGAGACTGTGTTAATAGTGACATTTGTCAGAAGATGTGATGTTCATTCACACTGCTGTTAATAGTGGTTTGTATATTTAAAGATCAGGTGATCAGCCTAGGAATAGTCCTAGGTTGGCATGTGTTGGCAACAGGCCAATGCTAGCACCAGCTTTATGCTAACAGACATTTATTTACATATGGGCCAGAGCAAGTGGAAGGAACATCACTGAATCATCAACTGGCCATGCACAGGATCTCCTTGCAAGATTTCTGACCAGGAAGTCAGAAGAGTAGCCCAAGAGCCAAGGACCACTCGGAAAAAGCTTCAGAAAGACTTAGAGGCAGCAGGTACAATTGTTACAGAGAAAATCATAGGTAATGCACTCCACCGCCATGGCCTCTATGCACGCTCATCTCGCATGACTCTATTGCTGAAGAAAAAACATGTCAAAGCTCGTTGAAAGTTTGCTACACAACATTTGTACAATTCTATGAAATACTGAGAGAATATATCCTGGTCAGGCAAGAGCAAAATGTAACTTTTCGGATGTCATACTACATACCATATTTGGAGGAGAAATGGCACTGTGCATCACCCTAAAAATACCCTACCAACAGTGAGGTTTGGAGGTGGTGGCATCATGGTGTGGGCTGTTTTTCATCTCATGATACTAGCAGACTTCATACAATTGAAGGAATGATGAATGGAGTCATTTTGTTCCGGGAGAATCTTTACATCCACCAGGATGATGAGGATGAGACATGGCTAGACCTTCCAGCAGGACAATGATCCAAACCATTCAGCAAAGGAAACTCTCAATTGGTTTCAGAGAAAGGAAATCAAGGCCATGACTTCAATCCAATTGAACAGTTTTGGAAGTTAACTAAAGATCAGGATTCACAAGAGGGACCCCTGGAATCTTCAATATTAAAGGACTATCTGTTTAAAAGATTGGGCCAAACTCACACCAGAATACTGTGAATGATTAGTTTCATCATACAGGAAATCCCTTGAAGCTGTCATTACAAATAAAGGCTTTTCTACAAAGTATTTCAGAAATTTCTATGGGTGGATTATCTGAGTTAATACTAATGTCCGGTGAAAATTTCATGCAAATAGCTTCATTGAAAGTATACTTACTGAAAAAATGTTGACGTGTTCAATACTTATTTTCCCCGCTGTATATGTAAGGGATAATGTATAGAACACCGGTCATTATTGGGAAAATAAGTCCTGACAGGACCCCGACGCGCCCTGAAGGGACTTATTTTCCCAATAATGACTGGCGTTCTATTCATTATCCCGCTTATTATACAGCTACTTGCCAAAACGAAAAAAATAAACTCCACAATATGTCTCTACATTTATTTGTTACCGTTTCGTTGTGGCTTTTGCTGAGAAACAAATAGTTCACAACACGCGCTGAACTTGAATCAAGCGTTCTTTAGAACACAGCTGATCAACCGTCTGCCACTTGTGAATGAAAGTCTGTTGCCATTGACAGCGGTCATTATTTAGAGGTCCTTAGACGAAATTATCACCCGGAGAGAAGAAATACTCTTTTCTGATTGGCTGGTGGGGTGGCTATTAATTCTGAATAACAGGACACCTACAAAGTAGATCTGGTAAAAAAAGTTTAATCACCGTTCCATATCAATGCTTATTAATGGTAACTATAACAACCATAGTAGGACAACGGTTGAGCCTGAAAGCAGGCTTTGCAACAATGGAATCAACTGTAAACAAGCTAACTGTCCATGCGATCGCTGTTTTAGGGCCAAAGAAAGTTGTACAAGTCGGCTTCTTTTTAAACGGAACCGCTTGTTTCCTTTGCGTGTTAAAGGCATGACTATTGCCTATAGCGGCAACCGGTTGATAAGCGGGATAACAGCCTTCGAGGTGTCCTGTTATAAGGAATTAATGGACTTGGGCGGAGGCAACTCCGCTGCGCGTCGGGGAGTTCTTTGCCTCTTGCCCTCGTACATTAACTCCGTATAACAGGAAACCTCGGCGGCCGTTATCCTTTACATAATGACCGGTAGAACTTTGGGAAATCCCATTCAAGTGAATGGAGCGTTCTACTTACGAGAGCCGTATAATAAATTATAATAAGTGACCCTTTCACTTAGGAAACAGTTTAAGTGATGTTAAGGGACCTCTCAAGCCTCCAGATTGGAATGCGCATTTTAAATGCAGAAGGCGAGAGGTGTAATGATAAATAAATAATGACACACTGAATGAATCCATCTGTCCATCTATCCAGCCTGTCTGTCTGTCGGGATATCTGGTCATTTATTCATCCAGATATGATATTTCTGGCAAGAAAATAGGGTCTAAAAAATAGGATCATCAGCTGTTAAAAACCTCCATTTAGTATGTCTACCAGCTGGAGGTGTTAATCTATAGCCTACAGACTGCATCTGTTTGCAGTAGATGCTGTCAAATCTGGAAACAAAAATAAGACCAGGAATTGGCATGGTTGGTATCGTTAAGTAGGCCTATCTACATAACCTCAGAACTAAAAACTACTTTTGCCATCGGAAACAGATTTCAATTATAACACACACAACATTTGTGACCTCATTTTAAACACTGTCAGTATTGTGGCAGCAGCCGTGTCAACAAAGTGCTTCAGATGCCCTGAAATATGTAACCTGTTGAAATGAATTTGACACTTCATGCAGCTTTAGGAGAACACTACAAGGGCATTGTTTGTACGGTTATTGAAGGACAACCACCTGGAATACCCTACAGCTGTACAAATCACCTATTTTCTTTACATAACTTCAGCATGCAGCTGAAATAGACACTCACAACATGTTTATCCTGTAGCTTCTAGTCTGTTACTGTTGCAGAAAGAGACAGCACAAGCTTATGCACGTATGTATGAATGCATTAAGTAAGGGATAATGTATAGAACGCCGGTCATTATTGGGAAAATAAAGTCCCGACAGGGCGAACCAGACCCCGACGCGCAGCGGAGGGGTCTTGTTCCGCCATGAAGGGACTTATTTTCCCAATAATGACCAGCGTTCTATACATTATCCCGCTTATTACACGGCTACTTGCCAAAACAAAACAATAAACTCCCCACGATATGACTTTAGCCTACATAGCCTAGCCTATTTGTTACTGTTCATCGTGGCATTTGCTGAATCAAATAGTTCGCAACAAGACACGCTGAACTTGAATCAAACATTCTTTAGAACACAGCTGATCAACCGTCTGCTTTCACTTTTGAATGAAGTTCCAGTCCTTGCGTAGTGATATGAAATACCTGAATTAGAAGCACAAACTCGTTGCCATTGACATCGGTCATTATTTTTTTCAGAGGTCCTTTCCTCAGAAATAATGACCGCTATAACTTTGGGAAATCCCATTCAAGTCAATGGAGCGTTCTACTTGCCTTGTGAAGAGCCGTGTAATAAGTAGGTTTAATGCTCAACAAATTGGAAATAGCCATTTAGCATTTGATTCTTAACATCAACTACTATCAACTTAACTTGAATTAAGGAATACAATGGAAGATTTGATATCTATGCCCCTTGGTGTCAATATTCAACATGAAGACAACACTACATATTGCAATATCAAGCCTTCCAGACACACACTGGCAATGTCAGAGACTTCATTGTCCATACTATGAGTCAGTATGAGTTTGAAGCTGTTATTTTAACATAAAAGGTGTTGCGCCCTTAGAATCATCCTAACAACCCTCCACCCCTCCCCCTCCCCCCTCAGGAACATTGCCCAGCAACACTGCTCAACATTGCCTTGCCCCTGAGTATCAGCTGAAGACTATTCTATTCTATTCTATTTCTATTCTCCATAAACAAGAATGTCACCAGGCAGGCTGATGATTGCTTGCGAAGTTGGACCCTGCATTTCCTATAATATCAGGGGAGAGAGAGGTCGAGTTGGGGGAGTGATGATGTCTTGTTAAAGTTAAGATGTTCCATTGCCTTTGCTGTGATAAAAAGTGGGAGAGTTATGGAGGTAGGCCTACTCAAATCATCTCAGTCAGTGCCTGAAGGTTGCATCTTATGCAAGCCATATCTCGAGAGAGCAAATGATTTGAATTCCTGATGTATACGGGAATACCAACAGAGTAAAGAAAGAAAGAAAGAAAGACTGTTGGGACTAGCTGGATATATAGGGTTTAGCTTTGCAAGACAACGTGAAAATGGAAATGCTCATGGTGCCCTTTGCGATATATAGTGCAATATAATAAATATGGAATAAATTTAACTTTCATTCCAGGAATATAAAAGGTCATTATACATAACTTGTTCTGCATGCCATAATATGTGATCCTTGTAAGACGTATGATACTATAGATATGCTCACATAGACAGTTTATCACACATACAGTTTACCTCAAGATATGCCACACCTGAAATAACCTTTAATGTATACACTATCCGTCACATAAATCCGTTCCCTATACTATTGCTTCTGACATTTGACTTCAGCTTTGCTGAAATGTTCTAACTAGTGATCTGGTAGCTCCACTTGGTAGTAATTGAATTGTGTTTATAAATGACTGCAAATATGAAGCAAAGCCCGAAATGATATCTGTCACTCTCTTGATTCCTGCGCCTGAACCTTACATGAAACAGTTTAACTGGCTCCACACAGTAATGTGTATACCCATTTCGAAATCGTCTTGTGACAGATGACACCAAAAATGTGACTTTTTCAAGCGTTTATTAACACTGAGATGGATTCAGAAGGTTTTTGAATGTGGCGAGTGGGATGCAACCAGTGATCCATTTTTAGAGATGAAATTAAGCATTTATGCATTTATTTGTGTGTGTGTGTGTGTGTGTGTGTGTGTGTGTGTTGTCTTTCATTATGTCTCTCTCTCTCTCTTTCTCTCTGTGTGTGTGTGTGTGTGTGTGTGTGTGTGTGTGTGTAGGAGTAGAAAGACCATGATTAATTGTCTGTGTTCAGTTTGTGCATCCATCGATTAACCATGTCCTCAGCTGGCATGGTATCAAGAGCCTCCCCTAAATAATAATCAAGAGAGTCAATGACCAGAAAAAAAGCAAGGTGAAATAAATATGTTCTGGTTAATTCAAATAAATATAAATAACAGTCAAGCATAGGTTTTTGTTCTTTGTCTCTGCTTCATTTACCAGAAAGGATATTGATGAATATTAAGCGCTGTTTACTTTGTCTCGTCTGTGTACGGTAAGATCCACCCACTCCCCTTACTCATAATGATGCTACCCAGATTGTGTTGTTTTATTAATTTCCACACGCAAAAAAGCAATCCATCACCATTTATAAGAGTGTACCAGAGTTGGGATCCAGCGTGTGTTCATTTGGTGGGGAGGGAGATAGTGTTTAGATGGGTGAGTCAGAGAGCGGGATGTTGGTCGTTCCACACTTCATCGCTCTCCCCCGCGAAAGCCTCAGGCCTCAGGTGGGTAGGGGGGTCACTCAGGAAGCGATAGCTGTTAAAGATCAAATTAACCACAGAAGAGTGGCAGGACACAAGCACGTTGGAGAACCCTTAAGCCATCATCAGCATCACAGTAGTGCCAGAGATTTATCAGGAACGAGAGAGAGAGAGAGAGAGAGAGAGAGAGAAGGGGATGTCTTCATTGTGTAAACAAACCTCAAGCTCACTCTCCCACAGATTCTTAGGACCAGCAAGAGCCTGAAGTAGTCTTCAAGGATGACATGCTCTCTCTCTTTCTCTCTCTCTCTCTCTCTCTCTCTCTCTCTGTGTTTGTGTGTGTACAAACACCCAAGTCCTCTTGAGCCTGCTGTATCTTCAGGCGGGGGTCTCGCCAAGGAGTACGGCAAACCCTGCTTATCCCCCCCAATCAATAGCGATAGCCATGGAAAGCATACACACGAGGAGAGATATATCAGCTTTGTAGTGCTACAAAAGCCTGAGCTGAGGATTTGGCCCTGGTGAGTCAGTTTTGAAGCTCCCCTTCACTGAGCAGGATACATTACACAGGTGGCTATTAGCCAGTGGGAGAAAAAAGAGAAAGAAAAAAAGTACTGCAGAGAAAGGGAGAGAAACGAATGTGGTAAAATAAACTGGGAAAAAATATGATTAGCACTACAAAGGAATGGGATAATTTCTTCTTTTTTTTTTCTTTTTCTGCTTAGTTCGCGTTTTGACGAACACCCCTGGAACACCCTAGTTGTTTTTCATGTACTTATTATAGTGCTCTTAAGTATTCCATTCAATAATGTTATTAACCCTGTCGACCTGGTGCATGAGGTTAATTGCTAATGTCACAACAAATACATCACAGCACCATTTAAACAGCATCAGTTAGTAACACACTTTTGTCCAAATTTAAGGCCAATATTTTTCATAGGACTCATTTCTTGCATACCAACGCATTCTGACCACCACCCCCCACGCCACCTCACCTCACCCCTACCCCACCGGACAGATCCGGAATATTCCCACAAAGGGGATTCTTATTAGAAACGTGCTTAATGGAGGTCAGTGAGGTCAGTTCATATCATTAATCTAATTAGGTGCCATTTAAATACCATAAATCACACTATCCATGTTTACCTTTGACATTTCTTGCACTTAACAGTAGAGTAATATCTCTCCCTTCACTCTCATCATCGTCATTGTATGAATATTAATGAGCCATCTCTCTGGGCACCTCATCTAAAATGAATGAAGCTAGTCGTGGGGACGCGACAGGCCTGCACAAACACTGCCAGCTCATTAAAAGTCAATTGTATTGTAATGTGCACCTGTCTGGAAGAGGAAGAGATGGGACAGGGGGGTTGGGCGTACAGGAAAAGATGGGACTTGTGGTCGTGGTGGGATCCAAGAGAGAGATCCCGGCGTTATTCATGTTTGATGAGATTGACGTGGCTCGGCCCCAAATATCGCTCGTGCACTGTGCCAGCAAGCTAATGAAGCTGTGGGTTTTTGAGAGGTTATGGCAGGTGATCGGGGGAAAATTGGGAACATCACACAAACATTGTCAGCTTTGTGCGATAAGCGGCGTTCCTGAGAGAATATGCTGATTATGTAATTTAGTTGCCCTTATTCCTTATCTCTCTCATGCTTAGTTGAAGCCTTTGTACTGTGTCAGTGTGTTTCAGTTGGGTTCTTTTTGAAGGGATAAGACATTGCTAATTGATAATCTAGGTAATGTTCACTTTTAGTTTCTTCGGGGGAGAAAAAAAGAACCCGTTTGTATGTGGACTACAGGCCAGAGACGGCACAAGGAGAAACAGAAGTGAGCTAAATTATTGATTGAATTCTCGCCTCCTGTGAATCTCTCCTGTCATATTGTGATTTCCGACCACGGCAGATTTCCTCTGATCCTCTTTATCCCGTTCGCCTCACACAGCTGCAAATAAATAGATCAAAAATAAACAAAAGGATATTCATCCCAGCCACAGAATCGGGCTCTCTGGCTTTGTTTATATTTCTTTCCTCCAATCTCTATCCAGACTCCAAACTAAATAAATAAAAGAGAAGAATCAAATAATAAAAAAACGAATTGTTGTGTCTATCTCATAAGAACTACCTGTACCTGTGTCTCACACAGTGACATTATTATGTTTGTCCTATAACATTTTCATTTTGGAGAGAGAGAAAGAGAGAGAAAGAAAGAAAGATAGAAAAAAGCTTCTTCTTCTTCTTGAGAGAGAGAGCAAAAAAAGGCTGTGGCTGGGTTGCCATGGTAACTTATGTTAGAGCAGCGGGGTGGTGTACTCTGTCGTCAAACATAGCCGCCTACTGGGCCTCTGATTCAGAGGAGCACGAATGTGTTAGAGTCCGGTGGGTGCACTGCGGTGTATGCCTTCTCTCCAGGCTCGTTTGAATAGCATCTGCCTTTCCGTCATTGACAGCCAATGCCTACCCAAACTATGTTTGTATGTTTTGTGTTTGTGTGTTTCTTTGTGTGTTTGTCTGTGTGTGTGTGTGTGTGTGTGTGTGTGTGTTTGCATGCACATGGGAGATCCTATTTTCTGGAACCTGAAAGAACAGACCACCTGCCATCTCTAGTCAAGCCTCACTCATCCAGTGTGCTGCGTGGTGTTTAGCCTCTCCACACACCTGCCATCTCTAGACACTGCTTGACTACAATCCTGCATTTTGGTTTGTAATTGTGTTTGTGTTTGTGTGTGTGTGTGTGTGTGTGTGTGTGTGTGTGTGTGTGTGTGTGTGTGTGTGTGTGTATGTTACGTGTGTGTGTGTGTGTGTGTGTGTGTGTGTGTGTGTGTGTGTGTGTGTGTGTGTGTGTGTGTGTATGTTACGTGTGTGTGTGTGTGTGTGTGTGTGTGTGTGTGTGTGTGTATGTTACGTGTGCCCGGGACTCTGCAGTCCTCCTTGTATACCACTCCCCCTGCTGACATTGGAAGCCACCCGAATTCGCGGTGGCATGGTTTTCCGGTAAGTTCCCTCGGCTCTCCTTGACAGATGGAGGGAGAGTGGCATCCGGAGGAAAACGGGAGATTTGTGGCGGCATATCTATTGATGGCTATTAGCTAAAAAGCTGCTGGGAGTTAAATCCCCCCGGGATAAATTCTGGAAGTAGACAAACTAATAATTACCCGTCAAACTGGAGAAGTGTGCGAAGAGTTGGGATGTGATTTAGAGTCTTCCAATCCCAGACGTGCTCTGCACTCGCTGAGGTTTGGGGGGGGTATAGACAGACGGCCAGCCGTTAACACAACACCACCTATCCCGGCTGTCCAATGACAAACACCTGCTTTGATCGGCCATGTGAGCGTGTGTGATTATAACGGCCTATTGCGTTTGACATGTTTCAGCGAAACCGGGGAGTAATCTGTCACTCACGGGGACAAGCCATCTATTTATTTTTGGGCGCGTTGTGAGAGGAAATGACCTGGTCATTGACCCCTGCGAGCGGGATGTCCACTTTAAAAAAAAAAAAAAAGAAAAAAAAAAAGTTGGCACTCGCCGAGCCTCATTTTTCCTACTCTGCTTGAGTACAGACTAGATGGCTCTACGCTGTGCCTTCTCTATCTGTCTCTGGCACTGCCATCTCATTTTGTGTGTGTGTGTGTGTGTGTGTGTGTGTGTGTGTGTGTGTGTGTGTGTGTGTGTGAATGTGTTTACAAGTGTCTATGTGTGTATCTGTGTGTGCACGCATGTGTAAGTGTGTGTGTGTGTATGTGTGTGTGAGTGAGAGAGAGTGTGTCTGTTTGTATGTGTGTGTGAGTGTATGTGAGGCCTGTCGGGTATTTTATTCTTTGTTTTGCTCAGTGCCAGCCAGCAGAGCACTCGTGCATCTTTTTTTAGGGGGCCACAGCGGGAAAGTGTCTGAAAGCACAAGGTACCCATCAGCCCCTGATGTCACGACGCCCCTCATATCCATCCTTAATGCAGCCTCACGCTGTTCACCCCCATCACCAACACCACTCCACACCTCCCAAGCCGTCCCCACACACTGCTGTTGTGCCACTGAACCCCCCCCCCCACACACACACACACACACACACACATACACTCCAACTGTGCGGAGCGTCTAGTCTTTCGCACTAAATTAACTCTCCACTTCATTGCCTACCATCGGGAAACAAAGCAACCACTTGTGTCTACACTTCAGGTGAGACGACTGCACACACACACAGAGCGGACTCAGCAAGCTGATTGAGGATAGCAGGGCTGTGACATGTCGTGCTTTGGAGTGTGTATGAGGAGAGGGGGGTGGGTTTGGGGATAATGCCCTCGTTCTTGTGGCTAAGGTGCTCCACTCAGTAGGGTCAGTACGCAGTCAATTTGACATCTGGGTTTAAGGCAGATTCACGTCCTCAAAGTCCTCGTAATTAATCACATGGAAAGTGAAGAGGACTCCAACATCCCTCCCACCCTCGTGAGATTTGCACTCTGTATTGCCTCCTGACCTGAAGAGCTTTTCCCTCTCTTCTTCTCTTTCTCTCTTTCATTCTTTTTCTTCTCTTTTCTCCCAGAGCTTGTCTTTCCTCCCAGAGCTTGTGTCTCATTGTCTAAATCAAGGTGATTTTTATCCTGGCATACTTCCTGTTTCAATAGCAGACATTTTGCCCTGACAGCCTAGCAGTGACGGACTGGGATTAGCCCACACGGGGACGCGCATGCACGCGCATGCATGTGCTCGCAACACACAGATATAACTTCACATGCACGGACATAACACGTTTGTAGCCCCATTGGTGATGAACTCTAACTTTAATAGGCTATGCATAAAGACTGAACCAAGAACATGGATATATCAATGCACAACTTGTAGGTCTTATACTAAGGCTGTGTATTGATGTTGTGACAAGCTATGTTGTTTTAAGAATGTGAAATGAATAAATATCAGAACAAGAGGCTTTTGCGCAATAGCCAAAAGATAATGCGCTTTTACTGTAGCCTAGTAGAGTTTGTGAGGTGGAAAACCTCACAAAGAGGAAATAATAGCTTTTAAAATGTCAATTTAAATTGTAGCCTTATATAATGCACTGGTGTGCCTTTTAAATCCGAAATAATAAGGAATGTGAGGAGGCTGCTATTAACTTTAAAGAGTGCATCAAGACTGCATCTTGAAACTATCAGCCTTTGACGCAAATGTAATAGCCATGCCTGGTACAGGATGTGTGCTTTAGTTGACAGCATGGTAACTAGATTTTAATCAGTCAACGGAAGCAGCTGTCCGTTAATGTTCATGCTGATTTTGCAACTGCGAGGTCCATGGCAGGCGCCCCACAGAAATGTTTCATTTTGCGAGTGAGATGCACGCTGCCCCCTCTGTGGCGCGTTCGCCCCTAGTTTCAGAGCTATTCTAGGGCCGTGACTGTGGTAAACTTACTATACAACTATGCACAATTCTTGCAGGTAGCACATTTCTTGCTCACCAGGTTTATTTTTGTATCTTCCTATATCTCCGCGGCATCTTCAAAGTCCGACGCTTTGACTGTATAGGCCTACTCGTTTAGAGGAGACTTTTTCAGGCTGTCCCAGTGCGTGGCGAGATGTTTCGACTGTAGATTTTCAACCGTAGCACCTTAACTGAATTTAAGCAGACATTCTCTTATGTTTCGAAGTGCATTTGGGGGCAGTTTATTAGCTTTTATAAGGGGAAAATTCCGAGGATCAAGGCATGCTAGATCGGCAATTCCCCGTGCTGAAGGAAGTAGACGCATTCGTTTTTGAAATTCCCAGAAGTCATTGCTTCATGTAGCCTAACTTTTGTAAACCAATAATAAAATAAAAGATACAGGCAGCATATTTATTGTATTCCAATTTCAAACAATGTACTTTTAAATAATTTGATTGAATAAGGTTACAAAAGAATGTAGACTGATGTAAATATTGAGGGTCACCATGACTGTAGTGTAGAGACTCATGTCTGGTATAAATACTGATCAGTTTCCATCTATGAAAGAGGAAAAGGGAGTTAGATATAAATGGCTTATTCGTAAGCCATGTAACACTATTGATGCTTGATAGTGGGCCGAGAGATATTGTAATACCGTCTTTACGATAAATGGGCCGCACAAACCCGACAAACATGCCGCTCCGTGATTGGCCGGCCCAAACGGCCCACGAGGGGCCGCGGCCCTTCTGGCATCTGCCCAAATGCCAGACCGTCCAGTCAGTCACTGCAGCCTAGTGTTTCACTGTGTTAATATCCCCCGGCTTTTCTGAACAATTCACTTTTTTTTACTCTCACACCCCTCATATTTTTTGACAATTTAAATGTCACTCATATCAAACAGTTGTCTCTTAACAGCGGCACTGAATAAGCTCCTAATAGTACCTACTGTATATACAGTAGCGGCCGTATCAGACAACAGTTAAGCTTTGTCATGGTCCATTGTTGTATTGGGTGGGTCTATGTCTGCAATTAATAGTACTTATCATTGTGAACGTCACAAACTGAGTTAGTACTTCAACTGAGACAAACTTTTTTTGTTTTTAATTAAATAAGCCTTCATTGAAATAAATCAAAGAAAATAACTTTCTTTGCAAGCCATCTTTTGTTTGGCTGCAAGAGACAGTTGGCAAGGTGAATGAAATCATCCTCAATTAGTTATTTCAACATATGGTAATTGTTCTCCCAGGCAATGGCAGGAAAGGGCAGTGCATGGCTTAATATCACCTTTCTTCCTAATGTGTTGCACTTCACTGAATATCCCAATAATTAGACCATCACTCTTCTCAGCTAGCAAGGCTGATGGGCACACGAAGACTGAATTAAGTGAGAACCAACCCCTGAAATAAACACGCGCACCTTCACAAGGAGCCAGCTTGGGCAACGGTAATCAGCAAAGCAGCCTGCCAAATCAGCTTCGAAGGCCACAGAGGCCTTCGTTGGGGTGCTGATTCATATCGCCCCATTCTCTCTTCTCTCTTAAATGACAGTGAACAATAAAACGACCCCCCAAAAAAAGAAGTTCGGAGAAGATTTTTCTTTTGTTATGAGCTCATATTATGTGCCATGGGCCTCTTTGTGAGAGAGGGATGGGGCAGTAGGGGTTATTGCTGGAATAGAGGAAGCCAAAAAAGAGAGGAGGGAGAGAAAAAAAACACATGAAGAAAATGTCACCATTTTTGGAATTTATCAAGAGCATGAAATCAAGAGGCATGAGGGGAAGACAAAGCGACACCAAAGCGGATGTGGGCCACTTCTGGGCCAACTCGGACAAATCTCCGAAGACAGTTACACCTTTATATACCTGCCAGGCAGCCGCCTACAAATTCTGGCGACACGGGGGAAGAGGAGAGGGGGTAAAAAAAAAGGTACATTACATAGTGTACCTACTGATTTATGGCAAGTTCACATATTGCCCACAGAAAACAACTGACTGTAATAAATCTTTAAGAGTGCATGTGGTATGAGAGTACCGGCAACTCATCGCTTTGCCACGGCAACGAGAGCATTTAATCATGTCATGCATCAATTGTTTATACATAATTACATTTCCACTGACTGCTTCACTTTTTTATATTTATCACAACACACTAAAAGACACTAAAATGGTGATACATTTGCCTGTTGGGAAGACTTAACTTTGGTTTTTGACATTGACTTCCTTTTAGATGTCCTTTTAATACACAGTGGGAGTTTGAGTGTAAAAAAAAATTGACAGGTCATTTAATATTTTATAACGCCTACTGACCAATTGTATGAACTTTCAAGGCCTTTCGGAACAACTATTCCTGGGTCTTGCTACCATAATAAGTTAATAGCAAGCGTATACAAGTTCCTTAAGTACCACGTCCAAGTAGGACACTGAACTGTTATTTTCTTGGGCAGAGTGCAGGGAGCGTTTCTTTTCAAAAGGATAGCAAAATGATTTTCTGAGGATGGTGTTACTTTCTCTCTACTGGCATTGCAAGCATAAAGACGCACTAATGGCTTCGCAAAAGAGATGAGAGAGAGAGAGATTGAAATGTCAAGTCTTTAACTACCAATGGGACTATTAGAGTAGGGAGTGAGGGAGATTACAGGAGATTACAGGCCACACTCACCTGAAACACAACTGCAAGGGACCTGAACGCTGATATTTTTGAGTCAATTTGTCAGAGAGAATCCTGGGAGAAGAAAAATCGAACCTCAATCGTTTGCCGTCTCAATCACCATCCAAGACATTAGCCCTCATTTTCTCTGGAGCTCCAGCTTTTCAGCTGATCATTTTCTGTGGGAAAAAAATGTATTCCTCTGTTCAAAAATTAACACCCATAGGTTATGTTGAACTGTGATTAGATTCAAGAGGAAATTATCAAGCAATTTGGAGACTAAATGCCAGTCTTCGCCTGTGGTATTCAGACAGAGACAATTTCTTGATTGATTTTTGCTCACAGGTTTGGTGCAAGGGTCTGGAGCGCTGGCAGCAACTTTTCTCTAAAGTTTTTCCTGGCCTTATCAAGCTGAGGGTGGCTTGATCATTACAAATTAAGCTGTCTACATCAACATTCTTGGCCCAAGACAAATGAAAGGCTGCAGCTGCAGTGACGCAAACACACACACACAAACACACACACACACACACACACACACACGCACATACACACACATACTCACATAATCTCTTTTACACAATCACACACACACACACACACACACACAGACAATCTCTCTCACCCAATCACACACACACACACACACACACACACACACACACACACACACACACACACACGCACACAAGAAAACAAACAACAACAGCTCTAAACTGGAGTTGCTATTAAGGGCAAGCCCTTGACTCTAATGTTGTCCCATGGGCCTGTGCTAGGAACAACTGTCCTGTGTACACCTTGTCTTCATACTTTTTTCCACCCTCCACTTTTCCTCACAAGTACTAACAGCAAGGTTTATGTCCACCATTTGTCTCCAGGCCTCTGTGTTATATCAGTATAATAAAACGTGGGTGACCTGGAGTAGGCTACATTGATTTTCTGCGTTTACTTCTTGACTGCATAAAAGCTTTCTCATGTATGATATAGAGTGAAGCGGGAGACATAAGATTCATTATTTAAAAGCTTCTGGACTTTTACAATGGCTGAAAGCTAGGTTGCATGCTTCTACATTTATTTGCTATAATGGAGAATGGAGTGTGTGTATGTGTGTGGGGGGGGGGGGGTGGAAACAGGAAGGGAAAAAAATTAAATTAAAGAAAAATCGGATTTGGAGAGGAAAAAACAGCATCAAAATGTGACATTGTGATATTAAACGGCATAGAATCTTGATAATGCCTTACAATTTTAAATGAGGCCCTATGTTCCCAAGGACTTGGCAAAGCTCTCGCGTTTCCACTTACTGAATCAGTTGGCAAAACGAGAGGCGAGATTCCCAGTAGTATTTTACATACATTCAAATTTGCACAAACCCACAGATAGGAATGGACGTTAGACCCCCTTCAGGGCTGTGAGAGTCCTCGGTCGTTCGCCATCGAGAAATAGATGAGTGAGTATTAATCAGTGCAAATTATAGCAGGAGTTCCTGTTAGAGACCCTGACACACACAAACACACACACACACACACACACACACACACACACACACACACACACTGTCGCCTCAGCCTCAGCACCAGAGCACACCAATGGAGCCAGAAAAACAAAGGCATGGGAGAGAGAGAGAGAGTCTGTTCCTTTTGTACACATAAAAACTCCCCTCTCCACCTCCCATTACCTCTACTGTAATGTGATTTCTAAAGACATCACAAAAGTTCTCCCTCTTCCAGAGAAACTTTCTTTTTTTCCACGGTCTTTCTTTGAGGAGCACAAGCAGAGGTACATCCCTTCGGTGCGGTGCAGTTGTGTGCTCCAAGCCTTGAGTAAATGAAATGGTCTTATCTGTCATTTCCCATTACGGTCGTGCAGGGACCGGAGACGGCCGAGGAGGCTTTAGCCCCGCGATGAAGAGCCAGCACCTGGCACCAATGACACTGACTCTAATTGCTCTCAGAAGAGTCAACCCTGATAGATTCGTTGTGCTCTTTTATTTATTATTTATTCAGATTTAGATCAGCCATCTACCGAGATAGTTATCGTTACAGTTACAGTTACAGTTAGAGAGATATTTATAAAGGGACAAAACATTAGATGTAGTTAAATCAATTCACCAATGTCAACCATCATAAGAGACATTCCACTAGACCGTCCCTTAACTGAAATATCCCTGTTGTTCATGTCACTTGATGTTTATTTTTTCTGAACACTGATTTTAGCACTGTTGTATTGTGTAATGTCTCACTGCCTGATGAATTTATTAACAGACATCGAACAAGAAAAATACTTCAACTATTTAAGCTCAGCAGGCCCCAGTCTCACTCATAAGTGTAGAAACAGTCAGAGGTAAAGGACTATGGGAGAAGGGTGGTGGTGGGGGGGGGTGTTGCGTGCATTTGCTGTCATGTCATATACTCCTCGTAGAATCTCTCAGGTCATCAGGCCTCTCAGGTCATCAGGCCTCTCATGTTGCTATATTTCTCCTGTTGGCATTTGTGTATCTGTGAAGGGGAAAAAAATTGATGTGGGTATCAAAAATTCTTGAAAAAAATCTTCAAACGTATCCATGTTCAAGGATGTCAGACACACAAATGTAGTGTTATCTGGCTTCTCAGTATTCATTTAGAGAGGGTGAATCTCTCATCCACTCAGTACATCCAGTAAATTCACTCTTTTTTGAAGTATGAGAATGAGTGAAAAGCATCTCTCTACCTCCACAGTAGTCACTGAATAGAGTCGGCATGTGGAAAAAGAATAATTAATATAGATGTATTTTCTGTAATATTAATGCTGTTCAGAGCACTGTCAAAAGCTCACACCTTTGAAAAGAAAACAAACAAACAAAAGTGTGTTTTCCCAATTACAAAATCGGGCTGTGACTAATAGCACTGCTAATTTGACATTTCGCCTTTGTTTTGGTAACAATATGCACCTGTGAACTGCAGGTGTGCCCAGTCATAGACTACCTACAACAAAGTCATAATATTTCAGGTTCGCATGGCTGCTTTGGCACATCAGTGAATAGATCTAGCAAAGTGGGTGGCACATCCACCACAAAACAACAGCTTTTCCCCGTTTAGTACACTCTTATTTCCGTCGTCATGCAATTAGCTTGGAACCTGCAAAACCAAAAGCATATTCTGTGATGTTACGGACGTGTAATTTTCTGAAGTCTTTACTAGATTCTTTCATTCATTTGATACTACATTTAGCGCCATGTTAGAGTTGCACTGAGGAGGCGTAAGCTGTGAACGTGTAAGAATCTTTTAACAGCTAGTTCCTCTCCACACTTGACATTTTGTCGCTCCCGTGTGGGAGCAGGTTTCTACTAGTCCAACACGAAGTTTGAAAATGATGCATACATAAACCATGATGGTCTAGACTGCAGTCTGACTCATCTGAACATGTTTTAAGATTTAAGTTATTGGATATCCCCCATCCCCTGCCTCCTCCACCCCCACCTCCATCTTCCTGAGGTTTTTAACTTTCCAGTTGTCTGGTTTTCTATAACTTTACCACACAAATGAAGATGGATTCAAAGTCAGTGCCACTGCAAATATAATACCAGCCCAGGCACCTTATTCAGGCCGAAGGCTTTAATGCTGTTTTTGTTGTCGTTGTTGTCCCCGAGCCTCATTCCCCCAGGGTGGAGTCCATCCTGTAGACACTCTTATCGAACACTATTCTCTGTGTCAGGTTGTGCCAGGTTTGTACTCCTACCCAAACCGTGCAATCAACAAAAGTTTATTTTTGGAAAGAGTCGACTAACACACTTTTCATGTGGAGTCTTGTATTTGTCATTCACATTATCGATTTAACTGACCCATAGCTAGTCATTAAAAAGTTTTGCATTTATCAACTCCTTGCACATGAGAGATGGTAAATACCGCTAACACAGGGCTGTAGCACAACCATGACATGACATAATGACATAACATATATATTGTATATATATATATAGTTGTTAAAGTGGGATTTGGCAGGTGAGGGAACCCTAAAATCCAGTGTCTGTGCAATGGGGAAAAATGACTCACCGTTGGACACCATATTGAGTATCATGGTGTAGCAATACTTTTTGGACAAGAATTGCTAGCTTCTTGATCACCTTTGTACACGCGAAAAATTAACTCACTATTTATTTTAACAATATCATCACGCTATATCGTTGGTATGAAAGAATATATTTATTATTAATTTATCTGAGGTGGCGGAACTGCGTTCCTCCCTGTTCCCCCCCACTTTAACCCCTGTATATATATATATATATATATATTAGGGGTGTGAATCTCTCATGTAAAAGACGATACGATTCACATCTAGATACATGGGCACGATTCGATACAAGAAAAGATACATGTTCATAAAAAACGATTCAGTACGATTCGATGCGATGCGATTCGATGCAGTTCGATGCAGTTGAAGAATGGAAAGCATTCTGAAAGATTTTTTATCATTTGCTTAAGGTGCACATTCATTTTATATTATAAATTATCATGGTCATGTCAATTAGGCAAAAACAAATGTGTGAATATGATTATCTAAACTGAGGTTTGTATCATATACTGTATTGAAATGAAAAAAATAATAGTCTACATTTCAGCCAAACAAAGCAGCCAAATACAACATGAAAATACATTTTTATAGACTTTATAGATTTTATAGAGTTATATCTGATTGTTTTCAAGGAGCTGTTGCCTATTGTTGAGGTAAGACAATACCGAAATAAAATAAAACGGTGCTTAAGACAATCTTGGCCTTTTCTCATTGCCTACAACAAAATAGGCCTACATATCAATGAACTGGGCCTATTTTGTTCCAAGTCTGAGTGAATATAAACAAAATAATAATAATTTGTACATTGTTTAAGCAGCAAGGGCCAAATTATTCTTTAGTATTAAGGAAATCCCTTCATCAAACGTAAGGCTACTCTACAGACTATCGTTGCCGTTTAGGAATGCTATAGTAAGTGTTTAATTTCGCGCTGGATTTTGACAAACAAAAGAGTAAAAACTGTCAAACACCGACAGAGTGCGAGTTGTCACGTGCTTAAGTTGCGGTAGATGTATGGGTAATGAAGTCCTTTGACGACATTGGGCAATGAGTGTAGCCCAAAACGAACTTCATTACCCACAAATCCGTGCCATGTGTAGTTTCAAAACAGGAAGCGGGATGAACGCGCTGCTTGCAACGTAAATCAGAGTCTGAGCGAGCAGAAAAGGTTATGAACCGATTTGTAATAAGTAAATCAATATAACGACCGGTTCATTTCAGTTTTATTCCGATACGGGGCTTCACATATCGATGTAGCCGTATCTTACGCGTTAAAAACGGATACCGATACATATCGGTTAATCTTTACACCCCTAATATATATATATTAGGGCTGTCAATCGATTAAAAAAATTAATCTAATTAATTACATACTCTGTGATTAATTAATCTAAATTAATCGCATATATGATTTTTGCTGTGAAAGTATTTTAAATATTTAAATTCAAATGAATAATTGAATAATCAGCATTAGTGACATTAAAGTTAAAAAACTCTTTTATTATTATTTTAATAATGGCCATAATAATCTATGATATGACCTAATATGCTGAGGAAATAAATTCAAAAGTGCTTCGGGAAGAAGTTTTTTTTTTTTTATCACATACATTGCAGAGGACTTTATTTTAATCAACACTTTATTTTTAACACCATCAAGCCGTTTTTGAAAAGTAAATGTTCCAATCAATGATCTAGGCAGCACATTTTCTTCTCTCTCCTTCATTTTACAGTATAATGGTTACTGACTACAATGGCTCGGGGTCAAAGGTCATACAGAATCGATTAATCTGCGTTATTTTTTTTTTTAATCAGTTATTTTTTCTCAAATTAATTAATCGAAATTAATCAGTTATTTTGACAGCCCTAATATATATATATATATATATATATATATATATATATATATATATATATATATATATATATATATATATAAGATGAAGTGGATGAGAGCAGTGAGGCAGTAAGAGGCAGCCAGAGCCCAATGGCTATAAGCATGTGCGTGCTAGAATGGGTTTGCACTCACACAGAGGGGTGATGATGAGCATCTGTAGAGGCTTGTTGGCCTGTAAGCAGATATCCTATTGTTCCTATTCCGATCCTATTACTTGTGCACGTCGGGCTGCACGGCTCAGGTGCTCTGTGCATTACGGTGGGGAGAGGCTCGTGAGAGGAGAGTATGCTTGTGTTTTTCACGAGATAAAAAAGAGAGAGAATCTGTACACCCTATCTCTTCCCATCTCATTCCTGTGCACCAGAAGTAATTCTCTGTGTGTGCACTTGGAGCAGTTATCATGCAGCATGTTGCGTGAAGAGAGAAGGAGCAAGAGTGAGAGGATAAGAGGAGGAGACTGTGAGAGAAAGAGAGAGAGAGAGAGAGAGAGAGAGAGAGAGAAGATTCTGAGGCTTGACAAATGCCTGCCGGCAAGTTATTACACCTTAAGGAGAGGAGTGCTTCACCTAGCGTGAGTCTGATGAGACACCAAAACAAGAGAGCGGCTCTTCTAGGTGAAGATAACTTTGATGGACAGGCCTTGTGTGGTGCACCATCCATCCATATTTGAAAAAGAGATTAACAAGTAAACAATGTTTCCCTTTTGCAAGGGCTGCATAATTAAAATCACATTTTAAGAGGTTGTTGGAGGGATCAGGTTGATTGAGATCACAAAAAATGTTGACAGTGTGTTTTGTGTGTGTGCGAGTGTGTGGGAGCATTGTTTGGTGTGTACTACAACTGCATTTCTGCAAGAATCCATTTTAAGCATTTTGTAAGCATAGACGTGCCACATTGATTCATCCCAATTTACACCTGGGATAAACATATCACAAACTGTAGGGGAAAATGCACTTATTGCTGTCACTGTTCTAATATGGTCTGAAAATACAGTTGTTCTAATGATCTACAGTATGAAACCTTTCAGACTTATCCTGCCTCAATGTAATAATTTCTATTATGCTCAATATAGTCTTACCTAATCTAATTAGTGTGGTTACATGAGCAGAACAATATGATTAAATGACCTATCAGATTATTATCAGAATATCCCTGTTTGCATGCTAAGCTGTCAGTGACATTGTTGCCCCACTTGCCAGCCCCAACTACTCATCATGCAGCACCATACCTACTGATCAGATGCCTCATTATGACCTGCGCCAGTATTCGCTTGCTTGCTTGCACCGGTATCCACTTGTGTGCCCAATTTTAACCCCTTAAAGCGCTCCACGCCAATGTGAGTGCAACGCACTCTGCTTTTAATGCTCAATTGCATTAGAGTCCATTGTTTTCAATACAACCCCGCACACTAGCGTCGAACTTTGCCACTGCCACTGGGTAGATTGCGATTCAGTTCTATTTTGTTGGCGCTGCCAGAGTTGTATGTAACTCCAATTGAGTTTTGGAGTTTTTGGAGTTTGTCCAATTGAGCTCCAACTCCAATGACTCACCCAATATGCATGGCATAATAATGTCATGATTTATAGTGTAGTTCTACTTTATGGGCAGGCTTCTCAGACATAGGCCTGTCCTAGAGTAACAGTTCATTTTCAGTGGAGACCTTCATGGACGTTTTGGGACATTTCTTTTCACAGTTTTATGTACAGTTTTCATGTCTAGCTTCACATTTTCACAGGCAGTGTGGTACTACTGCAGTTATTTTGTAAGGGTTTTCTTATTCTAGTTTGTTTGCTTATCGTTTGTTTATAGGCCTATGTATGTGTTCTTCATATCTGCAATTCAGAGGCGATTGCTCTAAGACTACAGGGGAAGCTCAGCCTCCTCTAAAATATCACGGAAAATCGCATCAAACAACACTATTACATTAGCTTCTAGCCTACTATTCCAACTAGAACATGCTGAAAAAATGTTCAACTTCATGGCTAGTTTGTTCAGCAATAAGGTTTTGCCGGTCATTTATCGTGATTTCGCACCCGTAATACATTGCTGTAACAACACGATCTATCAAAAAACCATGCAAAAAACCCATAGACGCTCGGCTTCACTGGCTTTCAATGGCACTACAGAGTGGGCTGATCTCAGTGCAGAAAAGCTACACGTTTATTGGACAAGCGCCACAAAATCGTCATTTCCAGGGAAGCCCGGCGTCTCTGGGAGGCGAGTTCGTCTTGCGGCAGATCTGTGCAGATCTGACTTGATGTGATGCATGCTTGAACACAATGCATACTGGGATGGACGCAATGCTTGCTGGTTAGAAATTCTGTCCGACTTCTGTCAGCCGGGGAGGGACTTACCACCGTGACACCATGTCACATGGCCTTAAAATATCGCGGGAGTCTTAGCCTGCAGACAGATCTTGCAGTTGCCTTCCACGAGCTGCACGAGCTGAAACACGCCCTCATGACGTCAGTTCAAAGACGTGATAGGGCCATTTGGGAGGAATGTCCTCATGACGATTATGACTGGAGGCTCATGCTGCTTCCTTATGTTGGAATATGCGAAAATAAACAGAAATCGAAGGGATACCTTCTTATACGTGATTTCTGCAACAATGGTAGGCTAGCCTACTGAAAACGTTTGGATATTCTGTTATTTTCTGCTGTTGGCTAAATAGATAGACACACATATAAGGGAAACACTTGATATTGAATTTATGTGCTACAATGCAGGCCTGTTAACTGTATGACAACAGTGGTTTATTTAAACTACATCATAAGAATTTATTTCGTCAATCATCATGCTCATTTTAATGAGTAAGAATGAAAGTTCTGCTGTGTTTATTGCAAACAACATTCCGCGATATCTCCCGCGATGTCTCCCGCGAGTCACGTCAGGCAGACTGTAGCCTTTCTGTCCGGGATGAGCTGCCCTCTGTTGTAGCTCCTCCCGGCTAGCCTCTGAAGATCACGTTTACGTAGAAAGCCAGACGAAAGTCAGACTCAGTCAAGACGAACAAGCCAGTGGGATGGCCCGGACGCCGAGCTTCTGTATGATGATTGGAGGAACCGTTATAGAGGCTGGACTCTTTTTGATTGACAGCATATGTCGCGATCTGACAGGAAGTGGTTCAAGTTCAAGGCAGGGATGCGTTAACGTTAGTGTTGGCAGGTGAAGCCGAGAGACAAGGCAAGTTACAGCTCAAATTCTCATAATTTGGGAGCAATACAGTCGGTTTCTATTTGTCCTTGTAAATAGCATACTGTAAATAAAACCGTAATGTGGAGTTACAGAGTTTGTGACTTGCTTTTTGTAGCGTGTGTAGGCTACATGCCATGTCTGCCATGCCAACTCTATAGCCTACTGTTTGGGATACTTTTTGCCCTCAAAGAACAATATAGCACCTTAATAATATTAATTTAATAATTTACCATTTTTATCAGAGCTTCCCCTGTTCCAAAGAGCAGCAATCGCCACTGCTGCAATTAAAAGTCTTAACCTTCATTCATCTGTTTCCCTTCAAACATCTGTTCAGTCTGTGATTAGGTGCTATGTTTACAACTCCAATGACTCCTCAGATCACACTGACAGCATTTTGTTTTCCTTTCTGTTATTATAATGATGAGTGACAGTCAGGACTTCCAGTGGGGAGTAAGGATGCAGATAGGAGTCCATTAACTTAAGCACTGGTTGTGCTTATTATACATTCATAATTTGTGGGATACATAATAGATAAGGGACCACCAAAGTGTCCCACATTTTGTCGACGAAGCAAGGACCTCCAGGAAACAGATTACTTAAAGGCACCCTTAAGAGTTTTTTCACTTTAACATAACGTTACCAAAAGCTTTCTGATGGCATATAACCTCATAACATGACGAACGGCACTTCTGCCATTGTCTGAGCGGCCCTCTATAGGCGATTACCGATCTAGCACTTTCTGTGTTTGGGTGGGAACACCCCCCCCCCCCTATCCGAAATTGAAACGGAAAAGAACTGCTTTGCATTCGGAGATCTTTTTCTACAGACTTCTGCTGTGTATTCCCTCTATATTATATCGGAGTTATGTTCATACTTTGTTGCAAAATACGCATATTTAGTTTTATTTACTATTTTTTAGTATTTAGTTTTATTTAGTATTATTTATTATTGCACTTCTCAAATGTAGGGGGACCTTGAGAGCAAATCTTCTTTAGTGCTGCTTTAAATGGTCCATTTCTCTGTTCAGGGCAAACTGTAGCCTTAACACAAAACATGCCTGGTCATCTTGACTCTAATTTCACATCAGAGTTGTAAAATTATATTTTGCATTTTACCTCATATAATAATTTAACATGTTTTAAAACATGTTTGTTACAACATTTGTTACTATTACATTTGACACTATGGTTTCATTGGTTCCATGTCAGAATTTCTGAGTGTAGATTCTTATGTGAACACAGCTAAGGCCGATTTAGGCTCCTTGAATCCAGTCTAAATTTGAGGAGTCAGGGCTTAGTCTGTTATTAGACAGCATCTCGACCGGCAACCGCACCTGCTCTCCATGAGTGGGGTTCAACGTTTCCACTGGAAGGAGTCATCAGTGCTCTGTTTCCTCTGTACATTCGGAATCTTAAGAAGGGGATTTACTAGATTAGCCGGTCTCCATAATGCCCTGATTCGTATTAATATCATTTGTATGTCTGTAGCAGAGTTATCCTCTCTCTTGACGACGACAACCGTGATGGTCTGCGGAAACTCTCGCTAAGCCCGAAACCGGGGCCGGGTAGCTGCACTCCTTTGATTGACAGTTCTCTAAGCGCGTTTGCATTTCTGCACTCGCAACATGGTGTCGGAGGACAAATCAATTACCCATGTGATTCAGTCCGATGGAGACTACATGCTGTCATGCTCATGCAAGTGCAGGTCGAGGCCCTGAAAGCTTTTAAACGTGTGCGCTTTGACGTCCAGAGGAAAGGGACTGAACAGATCCATTCTGCTTCCCCTCAATGTGACACTTCAGTGACCAATAGTGGCTGCTCTCCGGGGTGGCTTTTGTTAAAGCGTGTGAAAAAAGGTTAAGCGGTTTTATGTAGATGCATTGTGACGCTTTTGCCATCCAACACACACCCTGTACATGCATACAAACACACAAATCTATAACAGCAGTCTATAAATAAACACACACACACACACACACACACACACACACACACACACACAGACAGACACACACACACACAGAGACACACACACACACACAGACAGACACACACACACACACACACACACACACACACACACACACACACATTGTGCTGTCTTGTGCAGGCAGCATGTCGGTAATTTCCAAATGCATTGTGATTGCAAGGTTACTGTTTTGCCTCCATGCTTAATCGTGCTTCATTCGCCCAACCTCAAACAGACATCCCTGAAGTATGCTGGCAGATTGCAGATTGTCAGCGGGCAACGTCGGGGTAATGACCTTATCCACATTCAGGCAAAAAAAAAAGATTTCCTTCTCTTTGTGTTGAGACATTGAGATGGAACAATGAGGTGCCATGTTTGGATACCATCTTGACGTTTTATTGGGATGCCACACAGAACTGAAGTGGCAGTCTTATCGGCTGAATGTGTGGTCCAAGCACGCACTTTCATCCCTTTCCATTTTTCAGAGCTCAGTTCAGGGATATTGGTGGATTTTAGGATTTGGATCTGTCCGACATTTAAGTAAAAAGGAGGATTTTAAAAGTAAATGTTTTTATTATTTCATGGTCTACCACAACATAAAAGGATTGTGCAGTCCTATGTAGAAGCTCTACGTCTGTGCCACGAGATACTGTATTCAGCGCTACATAAACATGCCAGGCAGCCAGTGGTGGTGTCCTCAGAGCTCGGTTGGAAGACAAAACTAACTGCCTTAAAAGCATATAAAAACCTTAATGATACATTCATTATAATGATAGTACATTTTGCTATGATAATTATAGTATGCTTCCATGCTATCTTATTATGTGTCTTTTGGGGCTATCATGTAGTGAAAGCTTATTTTTCTAAAACGTTGCCACAGATGTAGTGGGTAGCTTATTATGGGAATGTGTTTCTATGTTCTTGGTGTGACCCTATATCTATGGAATGAAGTTGAAGATGATACCAAACCTGGATGCCTGAATACCTCAAAAGTGTCGTACAGTGTTTCTTTAAATAATAATACTTGTGTTGTTTTGTGGACATCATCCTATGGCTAACATTTGCCTATATAATGCTTTAGTGCTTCTGTATTCAGGGTTGTGGCAATCGCTGTATGTGACTGCTGCCTAACGCAGGAAATATTCCTCCATTAAAATGACAAATGGATAAGGCAAAACCAGAGCCAGTGAGTTTGATCAATGCAGTGCAGTAACACGGTATCCTTGATCAGCAGCCAAAGCCTGCACATTCTAAACTTCTCCCTTTAGATCACCAGCCAAAGCCTGCACATTCTAAACTTCTCCCTTTAGATCACCAGCCAAAGCCTGCACATTCTAAACTTCTCCGTTTAGATCACCAGCCAAAGCCTGCACATTCTAAACTTCTCCCTTTAGATCAGCAGCCAAAGCCTGCACATTCTAAACTTCTCCGTTTAGATCAGCAGGCCTGTCCTGCTTCACCTTCAATAGGCTTCTACACGGCCAAGTTCTTCATAATCTTCAATAATTGCCACTTATCTTTCTTTCTTTCGTTTTTTCTTTCTTTCTTTCTCTGAAATTCAAATACATTTTATTGGCTTTATTTGAATTTTGCCATTTGGCTGTGTTGCAATATTGGCAAAGCAGTGTGATGGACATATAATAAAATAAAATATAAAACATAAAAAAGAAAAAGGTTTCTCTCTCTCTCCAAATTAAGATTTTGAGCATTCAATAATGATTAGCTAATTGAGTGTAGGTGTGAATATCAGCCACTCAGGCACACATTTTTTTCATTTCATTCCATTTTCTCTCCTCCTACTCTCTCTTTCTCTCTTCCTCTCTCTCTCTCTCTCTCTCTCTCTCTCTCTCTCTCTCTCTCTCCGCCTGTGCCTCAGAGCTGAAAATCCTTACATTGTACCGCCCAGTCAGAATGCTATATTTCACTGCACTATATGTGGGTGTTTTCTTTCTCCGTAGAGGATTTGTAAATGTAAAAGGAATCTTCCTGGCTGGATCAGATCTAATACTAGCACAGTGTGGGCAAGCAAAGTGGTTGCTCTCTGTGTGTACAAAATACATCATTGTGTCGAATCCTGCCTTTTCGGATTTAACAATGAGAAATTAACGTCTGGCAAACAGCTCTCATCTACTCACTGTAGCAGAGAGAGAAATCTGGAACTGCCAAAAATCAACACAACACAACAACAACAACAACAACAAACATCAATAACCTGTTTAATAATTAACAAGGGTGTGGGGGGTTGTCTGTATTAGGAGCCAAATCACGGTGGAGCGCTCTTGTAAACTCTCTTTTAAAGCTCTGTTAAACTACTGTAAATTGTTCTTTCTGTGTCCTGGCTCACATCCTCCCTCCTTCTCTCTCTCTCTCTCTCTCTCTCTCTCTCTCTCTCTCTCTATCTCTCTCTCCCTTCTCCCCACTCTCTGTGTCCTGCTGGCTCTTTCTTTCCCTCTCTCTCTGTCTCCAATTGTCCACCTCCCTATAGCCTTCCTCTCTCCCTTTCTATCCCTTCATCCCTCTCTCCTCCTCCTCCGCCCCCCCTTTCCATTTGTCCACCTCCCTAGCCCTCCTCTCTCTCTCTCTTCATCCCACTCTTCTCCTCCACCGACCCTCTCTTTCTCTCCTCAGCCAGCCATCATTAATACACTGCAGTTGCTGTAATTCTTGTATCTCCAGCTCTCATCATTTCGGAGGTCGGTGGGGGAATATTGAACGAGCACTTACTCACATATTGACACACCTATATAAAAAAAAGCAGTCAAGGGGCCCCTTTGCACAGTATATCTCTCCTCTCTCTAAACAGATCCTCTGTCTATTTTAACATGATCGAGCAGAAGCCCCCCCCCCCCCCCCCATCCCCCCCCCCCACCTTTCCCCCTCTCTCTCCCTCTCATCCGGGTGATGTCAAAGGCATAGTGTCACATTTAAATGCGCTTAATAGTGTCAACCAAACCTGTTACCTTCCTGTCACTGTTCGTTAATATGAAATGAACACATCAGTCCGCCCAACCCCCCCACACACACACACACACACACACACCCCGGTCTCTCACACACACACACACACACACACACACACAAAGCTACTGTGGAGGCATTTTGTGTGGTGGCAGATCAGACGCTGTGCAGCTTTAGGTGAATAAGCAATGTCATCTTATTGTGCTTTCATTCTCATCTACTGCTGGGATTTTTACTGCAGTGGGTTTGCTGTCATGCAATGTGACTGTCCTGACAATGAGGTAAATACGAGAGCTTTTGAAAGCAGAGGGGAAATAAAATAGCAGCGCCACTTGATTTTAAGTGGCCTTAGGCACTGTTATGAATGAAGGGTAGGCCTAACCTAAGCTAAAAGGAGCTTAGGCTAAGCTGCTGTATTCAATTCTCACCTTAGCTAGTTGTTGAGGCAAGCAAAGGAAAGCAAAGTAAACAGTGTTTAGCCTCAGTCTTTTGGTTTGTGATGAAACGGCTAACATGCTTGCCCTACATCATGATGTGATATGTAAGTCCCTTCTTGCATGTGTGTGTGGGCCTATTACTCCAGTGTCTGTCCAGAAGCTACAATGTCTGTTTAGTTCAAAGGAACACGCCAACTTATTGGGAAATTAGCTCATTTAGCCTAGCGTTAGATAAGAGGATAGATACCCCTTCTCTTCTCTGTGCTTGGAATAGCCCAGTCTGACACTTAGTCAAGCCTAGCTTAGCATAATTAACAAGAAGTGGATTGCATCAGTTAGCCTATAGCTCACCAATAGCTAAAAGCGAGTTCCATAACAAATGTGAAAATAATCAATCCAAGTGAGCCGAAGTGAAACGGGCGTGTTTATTATTAATTAAGACACCGGTAGATGATGGCATGTGTGATTACATGCCTTAGGGTTCTCCCATAGCCATTTTATGTAATCCTCCCGGGAACATGTTTACAGCGTTAAATAGTAAAATAACATATTCCATGTGTAAATGTGTCCAGATGTTCAGTACTTTGCAGAACATCTTTATGTTACGTGCTTGTTATTAAATACAAGAAATTATTTTTTTCTTTTCAACACATAGTGATACAGTTGTATGTGTAAAACATGGCGGTCGATGATATGAAATTGTACACAGTCTCTGTGGATAATGCTGTAGCATCTGGGATAATGAATATAATGTGCCGTGTGTATGAAGTGGCTGATACAGCTATTGTCTGTCTGTCTACATATTGCACCAATATTATCATGAGATAACCAGATAATGTCACACGATTACTTTTAAAGAGAATAATCATTTTAATAATGCACGGCAAGATACATTGCATTATGGCTACATGATATCCCAGTAGGAAATCAAATGAAAGTATCCCAGATGGTTTAGAGATGATGCAGATCTGTATCTAGGCTGATGCAAAACCAGTCTGCTGCTGCCGGCAGGAGGGCGACACAGTAGAGGTATTCTAGCATACAGGCGGAAAGACAGAGAGAGGGATAGAGAAAGAGAGAGAGAGAGAGAGGGAGACTGAAAACAGACACCCTGGAGGCCTGTGCGGGCTCTCTTTGTGTTTGGTGCTGTGAATCAGCACACGCCGCGCAAAAATAGATAACTGGGTCATTGGCGATTCGGTTCTTTTGAGCATGCTCCTGCGGGCACTGTCTCTGCGGCCGAGGTTAGTTGGGAGCTTTTGTACAATACCTACACTGCATTAATCTAATAGAGTTTTCCCTCCTAGCTTGTTAGTCCCTTTTTCTTGGCCTGTTCTCTTTTGTTTTCGTTGTTTCTGTACAGTGGATGTATGCTGGTGCAGTTTCTTCCACTCAACAGTTCTACTTCATGAAATGTAATCCAGTGTTTTATTTATTTTTTGCATCTATTTACAGTCATTAAATGAATCATTAGCCACAAATCGATGTAGAGGGGTTGTCATTAAGACTCTTTCCTTCCTCCAGAAGCAGTCACAAGCTATAAATACATGTCAGTGCCACCGCTATGTCTTATCCTGTTTGGGGGGCTTTTGGACAATCGCCTGGATAATTTATAAAGGGGAAAAAATGGCCCGGTGTCACACACCCTGCACCGTAGTTGAAATACTGCAGTGTCAGGCTCAGGTGGTTTTGTGAAACTGGCAGCCATTAAGGCTCTAGGCTCCTTCCTGTTGGTTTTAAATCAGGAGCCATGGCGGTTGAGGCATGGCTGTCCTCTGTCTGGTTTAATTAGGCTCGATTTAACTTTTCTTTTTCCCCAAGAATCTCAATTATTCCTCCTGCCAGGGGTTTCCACCATTAGCAGCCGTTATGTTCTGGCAAGTGGCTGTATGGGCTCAAGCAGGATGTGGGTAATTTGCTCTGTTGAGGAATCTATTGAGGTATCAGTGTGTGTCTATACAGTATATCTATGTGTATCTATGTATATCTATGTGTGTGATGTGTGTATATACACTACACTGGCTACACTGCAAAAACTGCTTATCTAATAAAATCTAACCAAGTGTTAATAATCTCATATCAAGATCAAAACATCTAATTGGTATTGTTTTCAGTAGAGACTTACCTAGAGCTTTCTCATAAAATAATTTGACTTAATTTAATAAAAGTTATTTTGAGACGTTTTATCATGAAAACAAGCAAACGTGGCTGCCAGTGCATTAAGTAAATTTCTATTAAAAACGAGCAAATTTGGCTGCCAGTGCGTTGAGCAAATTTGTCTTCATAAGACTCCCTAAAATAAGTCAAACTCTTATTAAATTAAGTCAAAATGACCTTACAAGAGAGCACTAGGTGTCTTTATACTAAAACCAATACCAAATAGATTTTGTGATCCTATTACTGTTTTTTACAACTGTTTACACACGTTTTCAAAACTCTGTGTCTATTTTTCAAAACCCACAACTGCTCACACAAAATGCAAAATGCCTCAAATCTCCAACAAAATGACACACAACATTCAAAATGTCGCAAACACATCTTTAAACCAAACATTCGCCTCACATTACAAACACTTTTTTCATAATATGACAATGTGGATACATCAAGTACACACTGTTGCTCAAAACCTAAAGCTCTTCTGTCTTAGGCTTTATATATGTATTTCCATACAAGAGTGAAAGTTACAGTATCTACAAAGAAAAGTTGAAATACACAGTAAAAATGCAAGCAATATTGAAACCAAAACTAGTAATTTTTCCCGAATAATTTGCTGTTGCGAATACAGTAATTTACAGCCAACAAGAAAAAAAACAAAGCAAAATACAATGACCACTAGATGGAGTTTTAAAAAAGCTGACTTTGCCTAAGACGGAAATGACTGACTACTATCAAATTACTTTGCTTTTTCCAAAGAAAAGTGTGTGTGTGTGTGTGTGTGGGGGGGGGGGGGGGGGGGGGTTGTGTATGTACAGTATTCATAGGTCTAAAAATGTATTGAGCTAATGGTAACTTGGGGAGAAACAAAACTAGAGTAAAAAAGACAAGTTTTACATAAAGTCAACTTTTTGTAGAACATTACTATAAGCGTCCGATTACAAGAATTTTCCATTCAATTCTGCATTGGTTCTGAATATTTCAAACGGAAATCCTTTAGGACATATAGAGTATCTATTCATAGGTCTATACCAAGGCAATGATTGGATGGTGTTCGGTAAAGTAATGAGTGTTTACACATGTGAAGAGAGAGAGTGAAGCACTGGTGATTTAGTGTGGCATTTTGATGGGCTGTGTGTGAAAAACGAGAATTTTGTTAGAATTTTGTGTGTTAAGTAGAAAATTGTGTGTGGTGTCATGCAAAATGTGTTTTAGTAAATTGAAAACTGAGTCAAACATTGATAATTAGTGTATGGTTTTGCAGATTTGGTGTGGGGTTATGATGTTTGGAAGACATGTTTAGAAAATTGTGTGACAAGCAAAGATTTAGTGTGCAAGCAGTTGAAAAAAACTGTAAGGTTAATAACACTGATTTGCAGTGTATATATCCAGAAAAAAAGATTGTCTTCATTATTATGACCGCCGCTAGCGAAGCTAGCGAAGCGGTCATATAGGGATTGTCAAAGTTTTTTTTTTTTTTTTTTTTTTTTTTTTTCCCCGTCATCTACTTCCTGAAATTTTGGTCAACGATACCCGGGGCACCGAAACACCGGGGCACATGAAATTTGGTGGGTATGTAGCCCCACTAGACTTTTACGGAAAAATTTCGTTTGGTCCCCAGGGGCCACTCCCCCTCCGCGCTGGGCCCCCCGAAACCCAAAAAATGCAGTTTTTCCTAAATAACTACCTGAACCGTGGCACCGAGGATGAAGAAATGTTTATGGTATGTTGGTCTCAAGGGCCCACATCAACTTAGCCCATAATCACTCATTTGTGATTTGCACCCCCCCGGTAAAAAATGAAAATGCAATATCATTCTGCTTTAATCGCCCCTCTCTTCAGTAAAGACGTTCAGAACTGCACCAAAGTTTATGTGTATGATTAACCTGACATTCTCTGGGGGTATGCCAAGTTTCGTAGAATTTCATCCATGGGGGGGTCTAAAAAATTAAGTTATGTGTACATTTAGTGACTCTACACTCATTGGCCTGTAGATGGTGGTGCACACATATACACATGCACACACACACACAGGCACCCACATACTATCGGTATTAGAACGGCTGATACATAATTACAAATTCAGTAGGATTAAAAGAAAGCCAAAATAAATATTCATCATCATCATCATGGCTGCATTTCCAGTATTGGCGATAAGTAGTCGTTTGTCCACTAGATGGCGCATCGTTGCAGTGAGACGTAATTTTGTTGGAAGTTAATCTAAAGTGGGTTAGAAAGACACTATGCTTCCTACAAGGACAAGACTGTAGGCTACAGTAGTTTACCGCAGAGAACGTCTAAGGGTAGGATGATTTCTGCATGAAATGTAATTCCCATTTCCTCTTGAAGCCGAAATAAATCTGAGAATGTTTATCGGACATGCTTGTTTTTTACTGCAGGTAGGCTACGTTAATCCTATCAATAGCAGAACGTAGGTAAAATAATTTTACCGTTAGCATGGTTGAGTGATGGAGGCCAATTTGATTATTGATGTATTTGTAGAAAACCATAAATGCGTTTATAGGCTACCAAGCAAATCGATAACAGCACTAATTGTATCTTTCGACTGTCATCTCATTTGCTTATGACCATAACCTAGGCTACTAACAGGAGCTAAGTGAGTTAGCCACAACACGTTCGCTACGTGATGGTTTTTTAATGGAAAATATATAGGCCTAGGCTACCTGAAAGATAACCTGTCTATGATCCCGTGATGATCTACATCTCCATTTAAACCAGATGTTTTAGAGCGCACGTTGAGATGTATTCAGGGCAGGGCTGTACCTACACATATTTGTTGCACGTGCTACAAAAATCATTCTTTGCGATGGATGATTTAATACCAACGTTACACCGGTCAGATACAGTTTTGCCTATGGCTATTCCGTGAGACTGAGGCGCTTTTTGTTTGTTCGAAGTGCGTGTTTAGGGTGTGAGAGGGGAGTCGATGTGCTTTGATTCCAGCTTGGTAGTTGTAGTCTATGCGATTAAAAAACACGTGTGTGTGAAGTATCCAAACAATGATAACGCTTTCATTATGGCTGCTTTAGCCACAGACCTTGAGTTACTGTACAGTGGGTTGGGTTCCATTTAGAAGTGTCCACTTCATTCGCCCTTTCCGTGATTCACAGCTACGTGAAATGTATTACTACTGATATGCAAAACTATTAACTTTTCGCCAAGAGGTGGCAGCTTGATACTGTAAGGTGTAAGCCATTGGTTCCAACGGAGATTTTATTTGGGTCGCCAGCATAGCCTGGTGACAATTTGTGTTGTGTAATAGGCCTAGCATAGGGCCTACCTTATATAGCTTATAGTTTGTTAACAGTCACGGTTTTGTCATGCAATGTCTATGCATTTTTGCATTTAGAATAGCTCTAAAACCGGGGGGCGAACACGTCGCAGGGGGGGCGCCAGTGCGTGGATATCTCAATCGCAAAATTAAACAATATTTCTATCGGGCGCCTACCATGGACTAGGCTGGGTGAAAATCAAAAGATTGCGTCAAAAGATTGAGCTTAACCATGGACCTCATGGTTGCAAAATGCAAGGGAACATGAATCAGCATATTATTTGCACAAACAATAACGGAGAGTAGCTCTTCAACTTTGCCCGTTAAAATGTGTATTAACAGTCTCGCAACGCATTTCATGAAGGCCCTTTTGGACATGTCAGTTATTTGCACCACTGGGTAAAACGGCATTTTGTTTTAGACTACTGGTATTTAATTTGTGCATTGACAATAAAGCTGAATATAATTTGAACTAGATGACTAAACCTATGCATATGTAGAAGAAGAAACATTCACAAAAATCCATGACATGACCTCTCTTCTTGATAGCTGTTGAAAACTGCATGGAACTGACAGGGATTGTTTTAGTTTAATAATAAATAAATAAATACATTATGCTGCTACCTTCTGCTTTTCCCAAATACAATGTAGCCTACAGGTGTACCTTTCATCAGTCCAGTTGCAATGGATGGACTATGATGAACTGCCCTACTTGTGATTGTTTAGAGATTTTAAAGGTTTTATAACAATGTTACAGATTTTTTGGCCCAGAAACAAATCTATTCACCTTTGCAGCGCCAGTAGGCTACTTTGTGTGCGGAATGTGTGCAAACACACATTCCAAACAAGCATACACAAAAGTTTCAAGAGTGGGGGATGGAGTAGAAGATGGAGACAAATTCATTAATATGATTTATTTTCGCGGAATGGATGTGCAGGACTGAGCGGCGGTCATATTTTGTACCGCTACGCGGTACATCTAGTTTATAATTGCATAGCTCTAAAAAAGAATTTAGACAGCCTGGAACACTCTACACATTGTTGGTAAGTCTGTCTTCCAAGAATATGTTCCAACTAGCTGTCGCACTCAAAATATAATATATCAGCTAACCGAGACAACAGCTCCCCTCACACCCCAAACAACCCTAAACCATGACTGGCTTTTTAGCCTTATGAGTCAGCGTATTAACATTTCAAAGTGTCAACAACAAAACAGCTTTTCAAAGTGAGGTAAATTGTTTCTCTATACCTGTGTCAAACAGATCTTGTTCAAAGTGTAATGTCAGAGGGAAACATGGTGTCTCAGACATAGCACAACATCAGTGCCTGATGAATGTTGTCCACCAGGCGAAGGTCAATACCTCAAGTAAAGTTCACTTATTGTGTAACAGAAAAAGATCACAGAGTCTTTTCCCAGGTTTTAAAAATAGTACCTTTTGTGCTCTTCTGACTTTCCATTTTGGAAGTTAATTTGCCCGTGCTAGTTCAAAGCAGGTTGATTTAATGTACCTTATGTTTGTACATAGCCTCGGTATATCGGTACATAGTCTTTCAGTACAATCCTAATCATGGCGAACAGTCAGACTTTGCTATTGTGAATCACTCTCCGCATTCAAAGACATGTAATTGACCCCTGTGATCTTGATTCGCTGAATGTGACCCATTCACCTATGGTTATACTGACTGCATGATAATAATATGTAGCACTGGACACATAATGACTTGTTGTGACTGTGTCATCACCCCTGTCTTTCAGAAGAGCTATATGACAGTGCTCCACATTGAACTCCCACCACGTCCCTCCTCCTCTTTTGTTATAGTTGTTTTTTTTGTTGTTGTTGTTTTGATGGCTATGTGCTAGTAGCTGTGAGATGCCATGAATAGATGTCACTCTATGACACCATCTCTAACCCCTTACAGAAGGCCTTTAGATCAAAATTTTTTCCTTTGATGCACATAATGGGTTTTTGTGAATTCAATTTCAATTGCATTGCAGAAGCTCCTATGGGATACAACAGCATCAAATGCGTTGGTATAAAGAATGTGTCAGGGCTGACTTTGATGTCTTTTACCATGACTGGTTGTTTAGCATAAAACTCCTATTAAGCCGCTGTTTTGACATTTATATGATATCTAGTATTTATACTGTATGATTTATTGCGTAACATTGAGGCACTGTGCAACTCTGCAGACTCATGAGCTATCTATATGTAAGAAGTTGTGTTTTGTTTTGTCTCCTATTTGTTTCCCTTTAAAAGCAAAACAGATTTAACTGATAAACCTTCTGCTGGCAATTTAGGAGATAAATCCCATAAACGGCGTATTCTCTGAGGACCGCGCTGAGTTGCTAGTTTATGAAAGAGTCCGTAATCCTATAAAGTCTGGATTTGCTTTCTTTATGATGCAAAGCATTGTGCTGGATCTGACGAGCTTTGGAGCGGTCTTAACAGGGACAAATTACAAATCATTGACAAAAAACAAAGGCTACTGCTATTGATCCTGAGGTGTGTGTGTGTGTGTGGGGGGGGGGGATGTTGGGATATGTCTGTATTGGGGGGGGGGGGGTTGGGGAGGAATAAAAGATGAACAACTCTCCCTAGTGAGCCCATGCATGCTGTACAACTCTCCCTAGTGATCCCATGCATGCTGTACAACTCTCCCTAGTGATCCCATGCATGCTGTACAACTATGCCCCACTTGAATGCTCAGTCTAGCTCCCTCTCCCTGCTTTTGAGGAAGCCTAATGTTTTTATTAATGGCATTTCATAGTCTTCACAACTCTGCATTATGTGTGTGTGTGTGTGTGTGTGTGTGTGTTGTGTGTCAGTGTGTGCATGTGCGTGTGTGTGTGTGTGTGTGTGTGTGTGTGTGTGTGTGTGCATGATTGCAGATGAAAACAAGAAACAATGCCCCTCTCTTCTCCAGCTTATTTATTCCCTTATTTATTTAATAATGTATACATACATTATTGTATTAGGCGGAAGCCTGACCTGGTGTGACAGAAAGAGAGGCTCCCTGGAGACGTATGAGTGATGCAAGGGTGTTACTGTAAGACTTCAAATAAAGTGGTGCACTCATCGGCCCCTGGACAATAAAGGCATAACAAAGACAATGTGCCCCTGGGTTCACGTCTTGTTATTCGAGTGTTACCAGGAAGAGAGAGAGAGGAGGGAGAGAGAGAGAGTGTAAGAGAGAGGGGGGGGGTCTCAGAGACCCCAGTGTTTTTAAACTGAAGTTTCATTTTCATTCATTCTGCACTTGTACACCCAAATAAATTCAACTTCGTCCTTGAACTGGACAAGGTCACATTTTGAAATTACAGTGCCCTGTAATTGGTCAGATGCTAAACAAATGTATGTCTGGGCCAAATGGCATGATTGATGTGGTATACATCCAGGGGATTGATTTTCGCATGCTGATTGAGTCTCTGTGCATACCATCTGACAAAACCAAACGTAAACATCAGAGCCCTGTTAAGACAAATGGGACTGGAAAGATGGCTCTTGCGTAGCACAGGGGTAAAAAAAAAAAGAAAGCATAAATGTATCAGCTCAAAGATTCCAGTCCATGTGTACCGCAGGAATACCTTGAACAACATCTAAGCCACATGGTGGATAATTCTCTGGTAAAGGAGCATCACTTCACAATCTGACAATTCGAATTACATATGGACCTCATAATTATTTAACTTATTGAATGGCGCTTGTAGACTTTGCATAATTGTGGATAGCTTTAGCACACATCCTCACAGACACAGTGCCACGATAATACAAAGGGCCCCTGTTCTCCACTTCCACAAAGTGCCACATACATTATGCTTTGACTGAGTTTACTTGGATAAACCAATGGCTCCATCAAAGAATGATATAATTGCTTTCTGCCCCTTGTTAAATATTAAGCACCCCTCTTATGCAAAAATCCACCCTCATACGTTGTGAGATATTTCTTGTGACATTAAATAAGTCATGCCTCAGTGTGCACTAACTGTAGGAGATTTAAAAAGAAGCCCCTCTCCACCTCTCTTTCTTTCCCCCCTCCTCTCTCTCTCCCCTCTCTTCTCTCTCTCTTTCCCCTCTTTCTTTCTCTTCTCTCTCTGACTTGGGCTGAGTGAACTGTTTGAGAGTACGCTGGTTCCAGAGGTATCAATTAGTCATGTGTTCAGGGAGCCTTCAAAGAGGAGGTTGAAATTCAAATGAATTTCAGTTGTTGGAGTGTTTTCATTATATAAATAGCTTTTCTTTAACTCTCAAAAGGGAGAAAAAATGACATCTATGTTCTTTTAGCAGATAGTAATTTCATGTCGGTCCATGCTAGAAGAGTTGTTTAATCTTCTGTGTCTTTGGCATGTTTCATTTATGTGCTGAAATGCTGCTAGAGGTATGTCTTACAGTATGCTTTAAGCAAGTGCATGAAGAATTCGAAGAATTGCAGATGGCTGCCTGTCCTGTGCAAGAGAAAATATCTCATCTGATGAAAGAGAGGTACCGACAATAGTCATAGCTCTCACTGTGTTGGATCTGATTGTATATTAATAAGAATTCCTCACAGGACGACTTTTTCCCCGTCATTATGCAGTAATTTCTCTCAGATGCTGTATTCTGAACTCAGACTCACTGAACACACCCCACCCCACCCCCACACGCGCACACATACACACACTCACACACAGATACACACACAAACACACGCACACACACACATGCATGCACGCACACACAAATAGACACACAGACACAGACAGACAGACACACACACACACACACAAACACACAGACACACTATCTCTCTGAAAATCAGAGTGGAGGAATGCAGATCCATCTGGACAATCATGTTGGAGTGGCGGTCATCATCCCCACCATCATCCCTGGCCATGGAATCACCGGCACAGCTGTTGCCGTCTTCACAGCATGTCGGCGCTTCCCACCGACTAAGCAGCCCAGAATCTGAGCCGGCGTTGGCTGGAGTGGTCATAACACACACGCTGGATAACGGACTGTACCTTGAGGGTAAAAAACTGCAGGAGGTAATCGAACTGTTGCTTGCCAACGTCTGCCCATAAGTTATGGCCAACTGAAGTGTCAAGAATGGAAATAAATTAGATTGTATACATGCACCTGACCCAACAGACTACAAATTAAAGAATCAACATGCGCTGCAGGCAGCTGATTGGGTTTTGTTCTTTAATTTCATTATTGTCTCTGTCCTGTAACCTTTCATAAATTACTTACTGCATTCAGACCAGATTTCTCTGTCAGTCCATTAACAGAACACTTATTATTATTATTATTATTATTATTATTATGTGTGAGGAATAGCTTCCATTTAGCTTCCTGTTTCTTTTTCAGTATTTTGGCTATTCATATTTAGAGATATTTTTTGTATGGTAAATGTGTTGTCTCTGCAACAATTATAGTCAAGTGTAATATATTGCCTCATCACCCCTTGGTTCATTTAAATGCATGAAATCGATAACGGAGACAGGAATAGCTGAGTATAGAATGTTTATCATTTGAGCAGGGGGAGTGTTTATTTATTTATTTATTTATTTATTTATTTTATTTAACTCAGACTCGGTGGCTGATGATTTGACGACTTGGCTGATGAATCGTGCAGGAAAAGAAAACCTACAGCTTCAGGCGGAGAAATAGCACTTGGTAGTAAACCCTTACGACTGGATAGACCTTTAAGAACCTTATATGTGGGACCAGACATGAGCTTTTGCAAACACAGGCAAGAGTGCTTTTTTTACTGCCCTCTCCGCTGAACATGCTAGATTACATCCCCTCCAATAAAACAGTTTTTTTTTTTTCAAAGCAAAGCAAAAATTTCAGGGAGATGAATATGGAGTTTGTTTGTCCCTCACCCCCCCCCCCCCCCCCCACACACACACACACACACTCAATAAATAAGGCTCCTCAAATACCACTTCACCAAAGAGGCATTTTCTTTTTTTTATTGGGCCATGTTGTCACGCTAGATAATGATTCGGTTATATGTCTGGCCAAATGGAAACTGTCGGTGTGGAAGGCATGGAGATAGCCATGACTCTTTATGACTTTGCCGTGATTGTTTCAGGCCAGGCCTAAAAGCAAGAAGCCCGTCTCCGACGGAAGTGCGCCATCATCCACTTAGCGTTTATGAATGAATCGGCCTATTTTATATGACAATAATTCTCCACTCTCTCATACTTGGCCACACAATTTGACCATCCGTGTCAATTATCATTACATAAGGGAGAGCTCAGGGCCAACATCTGCACTCAGATTGGACCGACAGAGAGCTGAATCAGCTCAATAGTAGATTTTTCTATTATAGCACAAAATGATTGTTTTAGAATACATGGATCCCACTGCCCTGCAGACCATCCATAAGCTAGAAGTAAATGGGAGAGAAGCTCTCCCTTGGTGGAGCGTTGGCAATGTGTTGACCCAGTTATACCCGGTGGGGGAGCCCAGTGCTGATAATCCTTTGGAGGATTTGAGGATTTTTGAATTGTCTATTGGGATATACAAATCCCCATTCTTGGCCTATATATAAATGCCTGTACATTCTTAGTATTATAATTAGGCATTATGTTGGTAAAAAATTGGAGTGAGAGTTTAAACTTTTGAGACCTTTTGCAATCTCAGCAGGAATGCCTGTTAATTTCCTCCTCTACCTATTCAGTTCAGTGAGCATAGCTGTAACACACACACATAAACAACACACACAGAGTATAACACACAGATACACACGTACACACACACACATACACACGTACACACACACACGTACTCTCTCACACACACACACATACACACACACACACATATACTGTACACACGTACACACACACACGTACACTCTCACACACACACACACACACACATACATGCACACACACACACACACATATACACACAGAGCATAACACATTGGGCACCGCATGCTTTCCTCTTTGTCACTACATGGCATGATGACTTGCAGAGACCAGCTTTAGATTCATTACAGGTTTCCCTCCAGCCAAGCATGAGTGTGTGTATGTGTGTATGTGTGTGAGAGTACGGGAATCCTAAAAATAATTCAGAGGCACTGAAGGTCGGTGGCAATTCTGGCGAGCAGCACGTGTGGGCCGAGGGCGATTTTCATGCTCTCAGCACGGCCGCTTCGCTTCACCCCTGGCTTCGGAGAGGAAGGAAAAGTCCTCCATTACGGTGCCAGTAAGGAACACTCAACAAGCTGGGAACACCACTCTGTCTCCTGTCATGTTATGAATCTGTTATTTCCTCACAGTCAGCAGGCATAGAGTATCTCCTCCAGAGTGATACCTGAATCCAAATAAATAAATAAATGTATGAATAAAAACAGACAACAGACATGCCACTAAGAATACCATATGCCGTATAACACAGGTGCTCAATTATTTTGAAATAGAGGATGGATGAATGTATAAGTATACTCTTTTGATCCCGTGAGGGAAATTTGGTCTCTGCATTTATCCCAATCCGTGAATTAGTGAAACACACTCAGCACACAGTAAACACACAGTGAGGTGAAGCACACACTAATCCTGACGCAGTGAGCTGCCTGTTACAGCGGCGCTCGGGGAGCACTGAGGGGTTAGGTGCCTTGCTCAAGGGCACTTCAGCCGTGCCTACTGGTCGGGGTTTGAACTGGCAACCCTCCGGTTACAAGTCCGAAGCGCTAACCAGTAGGCCACGGCTGCCCCGATGTTATCTTTCATACACACTTTGTAGTTGGACTAGTTGTCCCAGTTTCACTTGAGGCTAAATTACATTTGCTACATTGCTAATATGGGTACAGTGTACTACATCAGCTCACTGTGTTAGTCTTATGGTTAGGACTTGGTCTATGGTTAGGGTTAGTAGGGTTAGGGTAAGTTAGTAGATACTAGTGATGTTTTAAAAACTAGTGATGTTTAAAAACTTGCTTTACATTATAATGTTCTTGAAGTGAGGTACATTATAAAGTGTCTCTCTCATTTTATCATGTTGTGAAATGGTAACACTAGGTAGCTGCTGAGCTGAACATAGGTCCAACTGACAGTGGCCCTCCTGGTTTCGATCGCCTCTTTGTGCTCCTCCTCGATCATTGACTGGGGGTCTGGTGAGAACGATTGCCTCTGCTCCATCAGGTGTGTGTAATAGCTGGGTCTCAATCCCTCTAGTTACTCGGGCGAGCCAGTGGGAGACCTGACAGCTTTTATCAGGGGAATTGGGAGACTTCTCCTCAAAGTGTAGCTCTGTGGTTTGATAGATTGCTACACACCCACCAGAACTGTGTTGTCCTTGTTAAGTAAAGATTTTCCCCAAGAGGCCAATTGTACAACTGAGTACTGTTGACTGTTGTGTTGGCTTGGATGTGGGACATGGACTTAAAAAGATAGGTGGTGAAAAAAAAAGCTTCAGAGGAACAAATCTTTTCAATGATTTGGATTGAGGGGGGCGGCTCTGGCTTTGCGCCAGTGGCTGCAGCAGCTGTGCCACATTCATACAGAACATGGTCAAGCAAATAATTTTTGTTTCATAAAAATGTATTTGTTTTATGATGTAACCTTTGCAGATGATTTCTCATCTTTTGCCACTTGGAATGTCCAACCGTTCCAGGTTACACAAATACGGGTCAGCTGAATGTAGGCTAGTTTACAGTGTTAAACTCCGTGATTACGAATACTTCCCAACTTGTATAGTAAAGTGACATTCGATGTAGACTCCATAAGATATTCATGAAATATTTACAAAGGCAATGCTGCTTTGCGATTGTTGGACTTTTATTTTGTACCGTCACGACGATTGACCACCAGCTCACAGGCTGTAAGTACAAAAAAAAGAAAAAATGAGGGGGAAATCTATCACTGTTGTGCTGAAACAGTTCTGCGTCCCACTTCCAAAACAGCAGCAGCAGTAACAACAGAAGCAATAACAGCAATTACAACCGGTTGCTTGGCCACCTCATTAGTGGGTTCACATTCTTTATTCACTGGCCTGATTAGCAGATATAGACTCGGGTGGCAAAGTTCCGTCATCAGGAACTTCAGGAAGACTGTCATCATCAAGTGAAAGCAGGTCCCTTCCCTGGTGCTGTGTGTGTGCATGTGTGTGTGTGTGTGTGTGTGTGTGGTTTAATTTTATGTTTATAACAGCTCCGGGCACTGTGGTGTGTGTACTTAGGTGAAAAGTCTCATTATGCTTTGTGTTGTTCTTTTTTATTACGGATGCTGTTGGGGGGGGGGGGGGGTTGCCTGTGGTTATTTCGGTTCATTACTGCAACATGGTCCTGTCTGGTGGATTGCCTTGGGAGGATGGCAGAGTCGCTTGGGGTCAATTGGCCTTGAAATTCATAGCGTGAAAAATAATTGGTCAGCTAACAATGCGTGCACTGGAGGTGTGTGTGTGTGTGTGTGTGTGTGTGTGTGTGTGTGTGTGTGTGTGTGTGTGAGTGGATGTGAGTGACATCTCACCTATCAAGCACCAGCTTGTAAAAGTTGTCACACTCAAGCTGGGCTTTCTATGACCATTCAAAAACGAATCCCAATGGGAAGCAGCTTCTTCCTGTGACACTTCAGGAGAAAGCTGCAGGTGAGACTGAGCATAGTCACACACACACACACACACACACACACACACACACACACACACACACATTTCTAACTAGTCCGTCTGCAACTTCACTTCAAAAACTGGTGCAAGGTGGTAAATATCCTCATTCCTGAACTCATTTGCAAACTCTGAAGGAGCTCACATCCTATTTATCTGAGGATAGACATGACTCTGTGGCAGGGAAGTAATTTATGCTACAGATGTTTGCTGTGCCGCATGGTTCGCCCAAGGGAACCATGATTAATTTATTTGTGTTTGGATAAGAGCATGTTTGCCAGGCCTATTAATATTGCTCTTTTGCCGAATAAGATCATATCTTGGCAAATTGAATATTCCCTTCTTTAATAAGTCAAAGCGCCGGCCTCCATTTCACAAAAGGAGGGGGAAGAAAGTTGGTGGGATTCATTAGGACATTAGCCACAGGTTGTAAATCTTTGCACTAAAAGAGACAATTGTTCATGTTTCGGAGACAGTCGGCACGCTCTGTGGAGAACGCCAGGCGCATCGTCGTAGACGGGGCTCTAAAAAGCCAACACACCCTTTATAATTCAAACCCAACGCACTCCTCTCGCTACCCATGCCGAGATTTATGAGAGCACGGGCCATTATATTCTGCATCTGAAGTTACATCGCCAGTCTGTTTGGGTGGCTCAGCATACTGTTTGATCTAACTGAATATATAAGCTTTAACATAGCTCTTCACACACGCATAAATGTCAATAAACACCCAGAAAGCATCTGTGGATGTTTGTTAGCACACATCACTGGTTTAAGCACATATTAACCATATTTTGAGTTTCTTATTGCTGTCATGGTTTTATGTGGTGTGCATTCTTATTGTGTCTATGACAGTGCATGCTATGGAATGATGGAATGGTTGTAAAGAGTTCTTTATGATGTTGTCTAGAATTGACTACATTTGGTGAAGTGTTGTAATTTGTTGGCACCATGCGCTTTGCAACTTTTCTTTAGGACTTAGCATATTTCATATTTAATATGTCTTTAAACTTGTTTAGACAGTCTACACGGTTGCTTCCAGGCCCCTGACATGCACCACAAAACATAATGTTCGTCAGAGCAGAAAAATATTATGCTGTCAGCTGTGATAGGCAGGGGACTGCTAGTTTTGCATTTTCTTAAGGACCTGACAGATGACAAAACCTGGCTTTTTAGTTGCATGGATGATGGCGTTTGAAAGACTCAGAGACAATACAAACATAGTCAGTGAATTCTTACCTGCGCTTTGCTATATGGGACATTTTTAGGCATTAGAGTGGAAAGAGGATGAGGAAACCACAGGATGATGTGTTCATCAGCGGACAGTTCAACTCACTGAGGATGATGTTGAATGCCTTGGATCTTTTGGTGCTTTTTTTGATGCCCATCAATTTTACCTCAGGGCTCTCTCTGACCTTATAATTTTTATGTCACCTCTGATGGAACTGCTTGCAACCCATCTTAAGCAAGTTTTGGGAGATTCGTGGACTTTCATCATTGCAGACTGCACCCCCTAACTCATGCTCATTCATTCCCTTCCCTCTTCAAAGATAAGCACGCCTTTTTTTTCTATCCTCTTCCTCCTCCTCATGCTTCAAGCCAGTTTCCCTGCGTTACATTTTTACAGTCCCCAGATTTCATTAATTAATGCAACATTCCTGGAACAGCTTTGCGGCTCACCTTAATTCACCTGCAGCTGATTTGGCAGCCTCTGTGGAAGTGACAGTTCCTGTGAGGCACTGAGAAGCACTGCAGAGCCTGACACCCCACATTTCCACTGCACTGTAAGTGCTTTGTCATTGTATAAAAAGGCTTCCTGTCTGATAGAGTGATTGACACCCCTGAGAGAGACAGGCCTGATGTTTGGAGTTTAGCTTTTTGTCATACACCATTACATTTATTTCCCCAGTGATTCTGAAAACCACAACGTGCCTTCGTTTTGCATATGTAATGCAAATGTGAATTATGTTGTATGTGTTTGTTTTGTTTTTAAAGAGAAGTTGCTGTAGACACGTCCTAGGGAGAGCATTTTAAAAACTAAGATATGGTGTATAGCATTAGCATCAATACGTAAACAGATCATCTATGGACAAAAAAGACATTAAAATGCCATTTGAAATCAGATACTGGGATGTGAGGGTGTAAAAAAAAAAGCTCCTGGTCTTTGAATCGTCCTTGTATTCCTGCAAATGGCTGCTGCTGCTGTGGGTGATAGGCTCAGATAACTTTGCCTCAAAGGCAAAATGTCCCCTCAAAGAAGAGCCTGTGGAGAGGGTCTGTGTTTTTTAGCTACATGCTGCTGACTGCAAAGATCCCATTCTTGTTGACACGGCCATGACATCGGCTTGTGCATGTGGTGTAATCTAAAACCATCGAAAAGATGATGATACACTACACATGTCAGGAGTGGACCTCTCCACACTGCTGAGATGTTTTGACATCAGGTCGCATCATTCTGCTGTTATTGAGATGCCCTATGACTTTCCCTGAATATTTGTGCTCAAGTAGTATACTCATAGCGACTAGTCAGTCACTGAGAATGTTGTGGCTTCAGAGAAAGAGGTCCAAACCCATATATCGGGGGATTAATTTTACGTGGCCGGACCTGACCATGAGCCAGTCTGAGGACAAGGGCTTTGTCCATCTCATGCGGATCCGTAAGGGTCTCCAATGCCGTCTCTTTGTATTCACAGTAAATAAACCATCTGATGTTTATTTGCGACCACAGACCACACAAAGGCATGCCACTGCTTCAGTGCATAAAAGAGATTTGGTGCACTGTAAAGTCCAAATAGATCTCAGCATGCTATGTTGTTCAATGACAATTTATCCACATTTATATCTATGTGTTGTCTTGTATGTTATGTCTATAATCTATAATACATGTGTTTTGTATGTCAGATCCAAGAGAATGTTTCTGTTAGAGTACCATATTACAGAGAGACATTATGTTACCAATTGAGAATGCAGGACATCACAGCCTAAAGCAGATATGCGATATAATGTGTTATCACATATGGCTTCATAGTATCAGAGGGGGCATATTCTCTGTCTGAGAACATGAGACTTATGATAAAGCTGCTGCTGTGAAAACAAAATCCCCATAATCTTCTAATTGTATTATCTATGATCTTTGTTACCGCATGTTGGCCTCATTTACACCCCTGTGGTGAGGTAGGGAACAGACCTGAGGTGTGAGTCCCACCAATGGCATATGTACGGTGTGCATATAAGAACATCCTCAGATGTGAGAGTCAGGTATCAGACATTAGATGAAAAGGCATCAGGTCTCAGGGAAACCTCTGTCAAGTTTATGAAAATGCAGTCAGGTTTCAGACATCAGCTGAAAAGGCGTCAGGTGTCAGAAATGTCTATGATAGAGCAGGGAGCTGGTTGCTTAAATTAGCTAACTAAACTAGCTGAACAATAAAAGTTAGCTTTTTCTAAATCCAGAGCCGTCGTTTCTGTTAATTGTAGTCCATGAGCCACAGGCCCAAAAAGGGGCGTGTCACTACCACTTGGGGGGGCAAATTCTCACTATATTTTTCTGAAAGCTACATATCTCTGGAGTATAAAATGGTATGATAGCAATTTGGATCTTGTAGCTTTGTGGCTGTACAGGCCTTCAAAGTTGACCTCTGATTTGAAAAAAGGAAATTCCGCCTATTGGCTTTTTTTTGTTAAACCACTCATAAGAGCCCAGAAAATAATCCAAACCTCATTATTACTGATGCATATGTGGTGTTTGATGTTGGCATACATATTTTGAATCATTATGTGATTTTGCCCTTCATTTTGGTTGATAAAATTCAAGACTTATGTGTAATAATGAGCAAATCTACGTTTTCAGAGACACAATGTGTTGCAGCACTAATTGAAATGCCCACTACCTCATTAATCAATGTATTTATACCTTCCTAGCTCCCAGCAGAGACTTGAAATACAAATGATTACATAGGTCTGCATTGCTATGCTATTTACTATTTGTAAATGTACTATTCGGAAACACCCCAAAATTCAGTAAATTAGTATTTCATTGAAACTACCCATAAGAGATATTCCAAGAGATCAAAACATCATGATTACCAATCACATATTACCTTTACATTCAAGGAATACCATATGAAAATTGTTCACATCACCACATGTACCCAGCTTAACATAAATATTATAATTTTATATGTCCAGGGCACATGAAATACAGTAATTTCCTGTGTATTAGCCGTATTGTGTATAAGCCACAGGACAGTGTTTTATGCAAGTTAAAAGAAACAAAACCATATACTGTACCATATTAACTGCCCCCGTGTATTAACCTCATAGCTGAAGCAATTTTGCAAAATCATTGTATAAGCTGCAGCTAATAGTTGGGAAATTATGGTAATTGCATCACAGGTGCTAAAATGATCTACATTATACATTTCAGTTGTACTTTTGACTAGTAAGAATGTGGGAATGAGATGTAGATGAACTGGTTGGTGAAAATATTCATACTTTACACATTGTTATCATTATGTACAATTATTATTATTATTATTATTATTATTATTATTATTATTATTATCATACTTAAAATTGTCTTTCATCTGATGTTAAAATAATTTCCATTGAAAAGAAATAATAACTATTTTCCAAGACTTGATCTACAAGTACATACATTTACAACAGTTTTAAAAATTCTACACTAGATCTGATGAGACAGAAACTGAAATTGGATCAATCCATTTTCAGAGGAACATCAGTTAATTTGCATATCTACAGCAGGCAAAGCAACACGAGGTTAGGGATGATCTGATTCAGGCTCATACTACAGGCAAAGATCATGACATAGAGGCTGGAGTCAGATACACCTAAGCACAAATTCCATGATATATTGACAAAGCAAAAATGAAATACATTTACGAGCATGAGTCAAAAAAGAAAACACAGGCACATGGCAAGACCATCATGTTAAAGACTGGACATGAGAGAAGTCTTTTGTCACCCTTTGGACCTTAACCATGGTCATTGGCGACACCTGAGGGGACCCCAAGGAAAAGGTCAATAACAATGTCTCAACTTATGCAGACATTGCTGCTGCTCTTCATAGCATGATCCGTAAAGAGGCAAAGCAGAGGCAGATCATTTTTTAGATTAAATTAGATTAGATTTAACTTTATTGTCATTGTGCAGAGAACAAGTACAGAGACAACGAAATGCAGTTTGTGTCTAACCAGAAGTGCAAAAAAGCAGAAAAGTACAATGTGATATACACAGTATAGGCAGACAGGAGAAGAAATATAGTGAAGTGTAGACAGTAGTATACAGTTATTTTGTAGAAGGTGGTTTAGAGTAGCATAAATTAAATATAAATATGTGCAGTGTATTAGCAGTTACCTTATAAGAGCAGAATAAATATGGCTATGTACTGTAATATGAACAATGTATGAACAACATGTACAGGTATGTGCAATGTAGTGGCGGTACCATTATAGTAGTAGTAAGAACAATATAGATATATGCAGAATATATTACAGAAAAACTGAATAAATATGGATATTTAGTATGAACCATATAGACAGATAGGTACAGTATGTACAACTATGTGCAGTGTGGTAACAGTACCATTGTAGTGCAGAAACAGTAACATTACAATAGTTTTAATAATAAGTGTATGTGCAGGATGAAAAGCAGTAGAATATGGCTATGTACAGTATAAGTGTAATTACAGTATGTACATTTGTAAATAAATAGATGGATGGGATAGATGGGTGGGATAGGGTAGTGCAGTTGTGGGGGGGGGGGGGGGGGTAGGGGATGTCCGCCTGTCCCTGTCAAGGTTGCCATGGTCGTGGACACCTCAACAGGCACAGGCAAGGAGGCATCAGGCGGGGGCGGGGCAGGGGGTGATGGGGGCTTAGTTTGTTGGATGTCACCGGGATGCAGAGCTAGAGTTCAGTAGGGTGACAGCCGCAGGAAAGAAGCTTCCTCTGAACCTGCTGGTTCGGATGCGGAGAGACCTGTAACGCCTCCCGGAGGGGACTGGGGTGAACAGTCTGTGGTTGGGGTGAGAACAGTCTTTGATGATGCGCGCCTTACGCAAGCATCGCTTGCCCCGGATGGCCTCGATGGAGGGGAGTGAGGAACCGGTGATGTGTTGGGCAGTTTTCACCACCCTCTGCAGTGCTTTCCGGTCGTGGGCAGAGCAGTTGCCATACCAAACTGTGACACAGTTGGTGAGGATGCTCTCGATATTGCAGCGGTAGAAGTTCACCAGGATCTGAGGAGACAGATGGACCTCAGAAAGAAGAGACGCTGGTGAGCCTTTTTGATCAGGGTAGAGGTGTTGAGGGTCCAAGAGAGGTCCTCAGAGATGTGGACACCCAGAAACTTGAAGCTGGTGACATGCTCCACCTCAGTCCTGTTGATGAAAATGGGTGTGTGTGTGCTAGCTTTAGACTTCCTGAAGTCCACAATGAGCTCTTTGGTCTTCTTGGTGTTGAGAGCCAGGTTGCAATAGTGTTAGAGCCATGTACAGGTGTGCAGTCGTAGGTGAAGAGGGAGTAGAAGAGAGGGCTCAGCACACATCCCTGTGGTACACTGGTGTTTGATGGTTGAGGAGGTGCGATTATCTAACCTAACAGACTGAGGTCTGTTGGTTAGGAAGTCCAGAATCCATAAGTTTGGTTTTTCTTTTATCACATACACATATATTGGTAGATGTTTTTTCTTTACCTTGACATGTTTCGACGTATACTTCCGTCTTCATCAGAAGGTCACACGGTGTAGTGTGACGCGTTTTTATCAGCTGATGTTGCTACGGAGGTGTGATCCACCTGTCAGTTTTTTGACAGGTGGACCACACCTCCTGTATGCCAGAGTCATTAAGCAGGAGAACAACCGATACCACCGCTGGATAAAGGAGGCGATTGAAATAAGAAAGCGGAGCCCAAAGACGATGAACAGAGATGAGGGAGCATATATGCTCTCCCATACCTGGAGTGCCATCCTGGGGGGCGGCTGACTGACAGCTGGAGGTGTGGTCCACCTGTCAAAAAACTGACAGGTGGATCACCTGTAACAACATCAGCTGATAAAAACGCGTCACACTACTCCACCGTGTGACCTTCTGATGAAGATGGAAGTATACGTCGAAACATGTCAAGGTAAAGAAAAAACATATACCAATATATGTGTATGTGATAAAAGAAAAACCAAACTTATTTATCTCAAGTGTAGACACAATGAACGCAATACAAGTAGTCCAGAATCCAGTTACAGAGGGAGGTATTGATGCCCAGTTCACTGAGTTTGGTGATCAGTTTGGAGGGGATGATGGTGTTGAAAGCTGAGCTGAAGTCAATGAACAGCATTCTTACATAGGTGTTGCTATTGTCAAGGTGGGACAGGGCAGAGTGAAGTGCCATAGAGATGGCATCCTCTGTGCTCCTGTTCTGACGATGATGAATTCAATGAATAGATTAAAGATCATTTGTACTCGTTTCAGCTACAATTTAAAAAACATTTGTACTGCAGACCTATGTATGTCATCATTTAACATTAATTTCAACTCGCAATTGAAAGTAAGGAAGGTAGAATAGTAATGATCAATAAGGTCTGCATTCAGGTATGATGAAGGGCTTGAGTTGGCCCGAAACGTCACGGTAAATAAACTATAACTTGGGAGCATATACTGGTGTTGCGGACTTTTTTCCCCTCTCTCTCATCGTAAGTGTTTTGTCCAGCACCCAGGATTAGATCGGGATGTGCATGCGTTTTTTCCTCTTTATACTGCATTCAGGTATTGCCATAACATGTTGCTCTGAAAACTCAAATTAGCTTTTTTTTGCACATAAATCTTGAATTTTATCAACCAAAATGAAGAGCAAAATCACATAATGAGTCAAAATATGTATGCCAAAATCAAACACAACATATGCATCAGTAATAATAAGATTTGGATTATTTTCTGGGCTCTTATGAGTGTTTTAACAAAAAAAGCCAATAGGCGGAATTTCCTTTTTTTTCAAATCAGAGGTCAACTTTGAAGGCCTGTACAGCCACAAAGCTACAAGATCCAATTTGCTATCATACCATTTTATACTCCAGAGAAAAGTATCTTTCAGAAAAATATAGTGAGAATTTGCCCCCCCCCCCAAGTGGTAGTGACTACCCCCTGTGGCTCATGGACTATTGATAGTTAATTGATAGTTTGCCAGCATGTTTTATTTCAATTAAAAGTAGTGGATAAAATCGCTAGCTACCAACTTTCTTCTCTGTCTGAGAGATTTTTTCTGAGAGGCCATTTTGCCTGACAGAAATTTTCCTGACACCTGATGCTTTTTCCTCTGATGTTTGAGACCTGACAGCGTAATTCCATAAACATGACAGAGGTTTTCCCAGGCCTCATTTATAAAAGTGTTGCGTAGAAACCATCCTTCAATTGATCTTAGATCATTTCTGGAATGATCGTACGTGTGATTCAGAGAAAACGAACGTACGCACAAAAAAACGTGCGTACGCCACCCTTCCAGATGTGCCCATTATAAATCACAAATGAACGTCAACTTGTGCGCAGCCGGATGGTTTTAGGTCTCCGCCTTGTAAACACCCCCTCATCAATATCATTAGCATATGTTTTAATGAAATCAGTGGCCTAAAAGTTGTAGCCTATGTAAAAATATATATTGAAAACATTGTATAGGCCTAGCCTATGCCATCTGATGTTAACTAGCCTATATGCATCAGTTCAGGGCCGTAGTCACCATAGACATTGAGGGGGACGTGTCCCCCCGAATATATTCAAATATGACCAAAATGTCCCCCCCAATATTCAGACATAGAAAAATATAGAAAGAATAAAGCGCTATACTAGGCCACAGGAAACCAACACGTACTGTATCTGAAATGTAATCAAACGTAAATAACGCACAAATTAGTGACCTATGCTGCCCTACAAAGCCAAAAGGCAGTAACTGCATTTTTGGTCGAAAATTAGTTAATGTCATTTTTGGGATATTAAAGACTTCCTTTATCATGTGGATAAATATCTATACTCAATTTGACTGTTTTTTTTTTTAAAAATAGAGGGTTGTGTTCACCATAACTCCCAAAAACCATACAAGCAACCATGGCAGAGAGCCACAACTGCAGTTACTGTTCTTTGGCTTTGTTCTTCGACGTACAAGTACAGTTACCATACTCTGCCTTTGGTAGCAAATATTGATTTTATGTCAGTTACTGCCTTTTGCCTTTGCACGACTCCTTATTTTTAGTACATAATACAAAGGCAGAGTACAGTATCTGACAAATAAGGGTCAAAGGTCAGCTTTGAGCACAAGTTTTTTTTTATATACACACATTTCTTCATCAGGGCAACAATTCACCAGATTTTCATTGCTCTACTTATAATACATTTGTGTAGACAAAACAAAAAACTTTAAAGTCATTTTTCTCAGTTTGACACTCTGGGGGTCGTTTCTAGAAAGCATCGTTTGCTAACTTGCATCGCAACCTTGGTAGTACGCTCCATCGTTCTTGGATTTGGTGTTTCTAGAAAGGGTAGTTCGAACTCTCAATCGCAAACAAGGACGCAAAGTTTGGTCGTTTGAACTACTGCCCCTAGGCAGTCGCACTTGTGTCGTTCCTTGGTAGTTCCTGTTGGTGTCCGGAGCGCCTAACCAAAAATCACAACCGCCTAACCAAAATTTGCGAAGTGGATGTTTATCTCGTGACTTAATGATTGATCTATCCTGTAGCTTAATTTTGATTAAGACACTGATTCCCCTACTTGGGTCATTCTTGCTATTTATGTTAATTTAAGTATTGCCTTGCTTTTAGTATTGTAATCTTCACAGACCCTTACATCAGCAGTGCTAAATGGTGTAGTGGCTAAAGTAGATGACTTATTATCCCAACGTTGTAGGTTCGATTTTCTTATGATGTGAGATTGTCCTCTTGCTTCTCGCTACCTGCAGGTGAACTAGTGTGACACGTAGATTCAATTGTTTTTGACTGATGTATTGTACCTATGGTCTCTCGATGTAGAGTAACTATACATAAATATGTATGGTCAAAACCTATTGTGTCTCGTAGACCTACTCTTACTCAGAGATGAAAACAAGAGATAGGATGCGAACTCGGGCTGAGCGCGCAGTGCACCGACGCGCTCCCGTTAAGCCACGAGACAGTTGACAAGCTATGGGATATCCAGACATTTGTCCAGGCTATATATTTTTTCCAACATAGATATTTAACACAAATAATGACTCATATTGGTCTTCTTAAGTTAACTGTTTTATATGCTTGCAATAGGTTTAGGTTTTGGCTGGTGGCAATGACAATGCCAGCATTAATCACTCGGTTTAGATTAGAAAAATGTCGACATAGGCCGTGACAGAACATTTCTAGGGGGTGGGGTATTACTCGTTGCCACTGTTTCCACCAATGATATGTATCGCTGCATCATCAACAACGTTGTTGGAACTACGGTGTTCGAACGACGGAGGTAGCGAATTGCGACACAGGTACGATGCTTTCTGGAAACAGGTGTAACAGTGTCGTTGTTTGGTCGCAAGTTGAGTCGTACCATGGTGGTTGAGCAACGTCGTTGCTAACTTTTCTAGAAACGACCCCCTGGTCAGTTACTGCCTTTTGCCTTTGTAGGGCAGTATGGTTCCAGAGTAGCCTACACCCCTGAGTGGTTTGTCCTGGTGATTTTCCGTTTTTTCGTTAATGGAGTGCGCTATCAAAAGCTTCCATTTACTGCACCCTACTGCGGTGAGGTAGGGCTGTTAACAATATCGCAAAAGCTACTGGTACAATTTTCACAAAACTTCTTGAAAAGGTGTAGCACATGCTAAGGAAATCCCATACATGTTTGGAGCCGATCAGACTGAAAGGGAACATTTTCCATACTGTAGTCTATTCTCGCAATGATAGCGAAAGTGAAAAGTTTTATTTTAAATGATGAATTTGTGCAAGCCTGTGTCATTTCTTTCACGTCTTTCAACAAAAATAACGCATTTATATGCTAGTAGTAATGCCAGAAATTACCGCTTATAGGCCTCTTAGAAATGATTGTTGCATCTTCCATATTATTTAGATGCGCACTCAATCGCACATCCATGCAGGCAAAACGATCAAATGTGGCGACGTTTACAATAGGCCTACGTGATAGCCTACAGTTAATGTGAATCGCGGACAATAACCAAAGAAAGGAATTTGCACCTCCATTCACCAATTAAAGGCTGTAGTAGGCCTAGTGTTTCTACATGTTGGCACAAAACGTCATTTCTGCCAGAAGCCAGTCTATAATGCATACAGGGGTAACATGAGGTGGGTCAGACAGAAGAGGGGCCTGTCTTAGTAGCCTATTCCTGAATCCTGTCCCTTTCAAACTATGTTAAAATTGTGTGATTAGCCGCCAGCATAATAAAATCTAAATTAAAAGACAAAATCTTATTAGGCTCCAAACCTATGAGTCTAAGCCTTAGTTTAAAAAAATCTTCAGGTGTAAGTAATAAGTCAAATAACCACATTCTGTGTAATATAGAGCTTATCACAAGATACTTTAGTTTGTAATTTCTTTTAAAGTATACATTTTGAACACAAATGGAGTCACAGGTCCAGGGATGAACCAGTGAAGTTGCTTCTTCTCCACCCTTCTCTTTTCACAAAACTCACCAGAAGGGGGGGGGGGGGGGGGGGGGGCATCTGTGTCCAGGGGTTCATAATCCATCCATGCCATGCCTATGTCCGTCAAAAGTTTGGAATAACCTAATTGACTGACCTAACGACTTGTTTGTGATTTTTAATAATATTTTTGCATGGTAGGAAATGTATTCAGACCCCACCACAGATTTGGTCCCCCCCCCCAATGTTGACATCATGACTACGGCCTTGCATCAGTTCGAATAGCTTAACTAATTATGTTTTTTTCAGCTTTCTGGAAAGAGATCGTATGCATCCATGTCCATTGTCCTCTGCTGCTTTCATTCCTTTTGCTTGCAGTAATGTGAATAATCAACATTTAGTAGCCTATGTTTAGGCCTACTTTGTAGAAAAATAATCCTGTACGTTATGGTAGAGTATAGTCAAGTCAAGTCAAGTCAGTTTTATTTGTAATACGCATTTAACGTGCACAGAGTGCAACCCAAAGCGCTCCACATACAAGACATTGTCAATGACACATAGATTAACAAAGACAATAGCGGACGGAGCGGCGTAGTCGCCAGCGTACCCGTGACACCAAGAGTATAGGCTACTGTACGTTTCCAATATGACCCAGGGTAATATGCTGATTTAGTCTACAAAACAGAGGACTAAATTAAGCTTGATATGTCATGTAGGCTTAACGTTTCTTTTAGGATAGGCTATGTTTTTGCTGAAAAAGTAGCCTAGTTCGCCGGTCATTATTCATTCATTCTGCATATCTTTGCTATCGTTTTCTTTCAATAATGTCCAATGGCTTAAACATTGTTTATTGTTTGCTTTAGGCCTACCTTTATATTTTAGCCTACATTATTCAACTCACGTACTGCCATCTGATCTTGGGCACTGCCAGTCAAAAAAGCAAGCAGGTGCGCGCTCTGCACCTCTTTACGCAACTCCGACGCAACACTAAATATGAAGATGCCCTGCTTTCAGAAGACAACTTCCGTCCCTTGGTTGTGTAGGCTATATATGATATAAAATATCTATAGCCTACATTGTATAGCTTAAATTCAAATATTACCTTTCTGTTACGAAGCGGGGAATAGGTATGGGCGCAATTTAGGATGTAGTGGAGGCTAAACGCGAGTAAACGCAGTTTGTCAACCTCTGACATTTCAGAAATAGAGTTTAGGCCTACCCACCTCTTATTAGAGTTTATCCACCTCTCAAAAGAGTTTATTCACTTTTAACATTCAAAACTGTATTATCCAATACTATCCTATATTCCCAATACTGTACAATAACCTCCACCATTATCAAACATGTTCTGAATGCCTTTTTTAAAAATCCGATAGGCTACCGCATGGCGCAGTCCACCTCACCGAGATTGCAGAATTCATAGTTCACCCACCATCCCTGGCACAAATGTACTTTTCCTCTCCTAAACGAGGGCAATTGGACATGTTGTGGTCAATATTAGATTGGTGAGAACACTAAATATACTAGATCACCTGTAAGAATGTTTCAATCATTCTATCGTAGGTCTTGGTGTTTTTTTTAGATATTATGAAATAAGTAAGCTATACGGTTTTTCACTTTCTTAAGTGGGCTATAGTTCTCATTAGCAGTTTTATGCTAAACCATGAAACATTAAGCTGCGTCCAAAAAGGTCTTTAAAAATCTTCTGATATTGATCATGCATATGGCAAAGAAAGACATGAGATCGTTGGTCTTGGAATGATCGCACTTAGACCTCAGATTACTTGCAGTACCCCGGCATTACCACAAGGAAATGGTCGTACGTCAAGTTTGAACCTGACGTGGAGATAAGCACTTTTCCACATCAAAGACGGCTTTTATAAATCTGAGCGTTGGCATGGATTTGAGCGTACGCACGGTCTAAGATCAAATCTGTGCGTAAGAACGCTTTATAAATGAGGCCCCTGATGTCTAACACCAGACTCTGACACTTGAGGATGTCCTCCTAATATGTACCATACATATGGGAATGAGATTAGGCCACTGAGTGGGCAGAGCCGTCGTCACCCAGACTGGGACTATCAAGCATTTGATGGATACCAGGATGGATCAGACGGATGCTAGGTTGGATACTAAGTTGGATAACATCACGGAGAAGCTCATTGCTTTACAAAGGCAATTGGATGGACAAAGAGGGTAGACGTGTAAATTGAATGCAGCTACCCGCCCCAAGTCCAAACAACTACAATCTTATCTGCTTTTGGCGCCCCTTAACCAGCACTGGCCTTGGCCAAGGCCGCTGCTGGATAACAACTCCCCCGGAAGAGCACTGCAGCGAGACGCTCTTGCATGGGACTCTGACTGGGACATGACCAAGGCTGTCTCCATAGCAACTTGCTGTGTTATCGCTTTGACAATCCTGCGGACTGAGGCACTAAGACTTTTGGCACCAGGCGGAGCGCTTCACCAGGCCTACACATACATCTAACATATATACAGACATGCATTCACCCCCCCCACTTCCCCCCATCCCACGCCTTCGCCGCTTGTACCCCCCATTCTGTCAAGCGGGTCTGTGACCAGCGCCGAAATGGCTGCAGGACCAGATGGCTGCCTGCCTGCACTGGTATCCCTCCCCCCCCCCCCAACTCCCCCCCCTTGTTGCAAGCCGTGTGTCTCTCAAGTTGTGTAAAGTGTATGTGCTAATGTTGCTGAGGTGTTTTTTTTCCTGTTCCCAAACTGTACTCCCCACAGGAGCATAGTCTGGGGGTCGCCTTTTTCCTCCTCCCCTCTCCTCATGTTATGCTGTATTTTCCCCCCTTTTTGATGGCGGCGCTTGTGTGGCGGCCGTGGAGATCTTGTGCAGGAGTTGCCTGCATGGAGAAGACCAAATCAAATTCCTAGTATCTCTGTATACATGGCGAAATAAAGTTGAATTGAATTGAGTAGGCTGCCATCTCAAGCAAACGGTTAGAGGAACAGCAGCAGCTGCTAGTTCATTTCCTTTCAGAGTATTTCAAAAGTTTACATGACTTGAGTTGGTGAGGCCTGAATCTGGAGTATGGTCCATGTGCTTTGTTACTTTTCTTAACTGGAATTTAAGGCTGATTGCTGCATCAGCCATGAGACTGCCATTACTTATTACACAGAGGTTAAAGTTAAGCATTTGAATGGGGTCTGTCTTCAAAGAAAATGTGACAAGCTACGGGTCTAGTCTTGCTACAACTCCCTTTGCATGTGCTCCGTTCAAGGTTCACATACAGTGACTGGGAACAAATGGAAAGTGTAGCCTACCATTTTTCCAGACTATTTGAATTTACCACCATTCTTTTTCTTCATCAATAAATGTCAACTTTCAAAGTAATACTGTGAAATTAAATCCTGTTTGGCAATGGGTGAACACCAGACATACGGTCTTCTCCTGATTAACTAAATAGACACATTTAATATGTCTAATTGTATTTCTCATTCTCTGCCTTTTAATCCTCTTAATGGTGCAAATCAGACATTTAACACACTTTAAATGACCACATTACGGCCATGGCTTTTCCGAAATAGGACACTTTAAATGCATTTAAATCAACAACTATTAAACCAATTCTTTCAGCTTTACTTCCCGGTCATGCACTTTGAGAAGTGGGCTTTCTGAAAATAAGTGAGGATTTCTGCGGTAGTACTACTAACTAATGAAATACTGTGTGCGTATGTTTTCATATCAGTTGGAAACATTTGCCCAATGTCAATTGAGACACATCAAAAAGTTGCCCGGCGTATCATCAGCTTAAGGGACAAACGACAAATGTGGATTAAAAACAAGAAAAAGACTGACTGCAAAAAAAAAGACTGACTGCAAAAAAAGACTGACTGCAAAATGTAGAACATCTAGTATTCTACATTTATCATACATGTTGAACAACAGCGCAAGCCCTTATTATGTGAATTAACAGCATACATCTTCAGCTCCTGTTTCATTTGACATCATAAAGGTAAGGGCGGCTGCTTTTGGGATTTGTCTCCAGCTGTGCTTTAAACTAAACCTGAGTACACATTAAAGTAACACAATGTAAGAGTTCTCCTTTTCTTCAGTATTCAATGTACTGGGTATCCATTTATTTTTCAAAACCAATGAAAGGGCTATGCTCCTATCCACGACAACGTTGCAAAGTGCCGAACCAGGCGTTCCAGACATGCATAAGTAGTGTCAGAGACTACTGTAAGTCAGCATAGCATCAACATGAGTTTGAAGCCATTATTTCAAGGTAAAAAGAACTTGTGTTGCTTTAATACAGACATCTCTTTGAAAGCCATTCAGCCTGAATGCAACGTGAAATCTATCACAATGACTTGGACTCTATCAAAGTGAGTATCTTAGTTCCTGACCTTCTCGAGGGGAGTCCGATCGTTCGGCCAGCCCCCAGAAACCTGCATCCTCCTTCCAAAAAAGCTCTCAAAAAAGATCGTCTTGTTGAAAGTGCAGAAAAAGGGGGAAATAATTGATCCAAGGAAACAAAAGTTTCCTAAATGCAGCTTGATAACAGGGAGCCGTCATCATTAGGATTGATGGCACCAATTTATTATTAATGATTCGGAAAATGAGATCCAGTAGGCCCATTTTAAGTACATTTTCCATTACAGTGGCTGACACCCACATATGCTGCTCATTCTCCTCCTCCCAGCACTTTACCACAGGCCTGCTATTGTGCTATTGTTGAAAACAGACTGCCTTATTAAGTTAATAAAACAGGAGATAATATGGTGTCATGCAAGAATTATTCCATATCTGAAATTAAATTAAGCCATTTCATCTCTGCAAGTCTAAAAACTGTGTAATTACAGCATTTCTATGTCTGGTGCAAAATAGAAACGTTAGCCAATAGCCAACAGAAATTATAAACGGAGCCAAATTGAGTATAGAATGCATGGGTGCTGCGTAATTGCTCATTCCACATGTCAGGAAACATATGTTTGATGTTCATATCGGTAATTATTATTTGCCTTTTGAATGCAGTAAGAATAGCTGCCAGGATGTGATGGCTGTCAACGTGGAGATCACAGTTTGTTTGACTTCACATCAGTGAAGGATTCTGCTCAGGATTAGTTATCTTTAGTTGTCCTGCCAACCATACCAGAGTAAACATGAATACACATATCTCTGCAAGATGCGAGACCTGAATTTCTTACTTAATTTATCTTTGTGGCTAGGGGCAAAACTTTCATTTCAACATTCAACATTTTCATTCAACATTCATTCCATAGAACATCCATAATGCACTATTATGGTTTCATTCAACATGGTGATATGATTATTGGGGGTGGGGGATTTGCATTGGCCAGTTCTGATTATGGGTTAACCCTAATCTGTCTTTTCTTACACTTCAGTATATTATATACATATGGAATAGATAGCAATATAATATGAAGTTGAATATTTAAAAGACTGCTAAACATCGGTCAACAATCAACATAGGTCAAAATACTACACATCATCAACTAGGTATTATTCATATGTTTTAGGTAAATTAAATTCTAGCAGAATAACTTAATCTATCTTTATTTTGAATGACTTATTCACTGCAACCCTGTAACATTATGTGCTGCGTTGCCTTTGATTTCTACCAGCTGTGGTAGAACAGTCCTTCAGATAAAATACAAAGACCAAGCACAATAAAAGGCAACACATTTCTAGCTTTTTAAAGAAGAGTCAGGACATCAGTGTGCATACAGAGGTTCACAGAGCTGACATTTCTAAAGACACAATTCTGTGAAGGCACTATTGCCTTTGATTTCTACCAGCTGTGCTTCTACAGCCCAAGGCCTGCAGGAGAGTGCCAGTATCTCCTCGCCCAGGACCCGGTGTCGCTTCCTGAGCCTGGTGCAGGCCCTGCCATGCCCGCGGATCCTGGAGCTTCTGAGCCGCCAAAGCTGATTTCAGGCCACGGGCTCTCCGTCTTCAACCGGATCTCACCGCATACCACAGGAGCCTCTCACCCAGCGGGGACCTGGCAGCTCCCCCTCATACTCTCACACACACACACACACACTCACACACACACACACACACACACACATGCACACACACACATAGACACACACACACACACACACACACACACACACACACATAGACACACATACACATAGACACACGTACACACACACACACACACACACACATGCACACACACACATAGACACACATAAACACACATACACTTACACACATGCACACACACACATAGACACACATACACACACATATATACACACACACCCACACACACATACATACACACACACACACACACACACACACACGCATGCACACACACGCATAAACACACATACACAGACACACACACACACACACACACACACGCACGCACGCACGCACGCATGTACACACATACACACACATACAGTACACAGACACACACACCCACACATCAGCAGGCTTCCCCTACGGGGACCTCCGTCATGGCCGCCAGCCAAGCCCCACCCCTGGCAAAGGGGATCCCGGCCAATCCTCCAGTGACCACCTGGCCACCGGCGTCTCACACGCTCCCCTGCTGCGGCATGCTGGACGAAACGCTGTAAGCCAAGGGCCTCACCTCCACCTCCACCTCCACCTCTCCTCCGCTCAGACGCTTTGGGGGAAATATCCCCAAATGCCTCACTTAAGGGCCTCTAGCTGCAGCTACTGCACCTGCTGCTGCTTCTGCTGCTCCAGTGCTCCTTCTTAAATAAGAGATCATGCACCCACATTTCTAGCTTTGAAGGACAGTTTTTAAAGAAGAGTCAGGACATCAGTGTGCATACAGAGGTGCACTGAGCAGACATTTCTAAAAAAAACAATTTCACAATTCTGTGAAGGCACCATTGTGTATGAAACACAGAGGACACTGCGTCACTCTATGACCTCAGAGTATTCTGAAGCAGACAGCTTTACTGCACTTGTCAATTTTCTGTGTTCATTTTGTTTGGATGTTATGCTGAAAGCTCAGTTCTACAGAATTCCACATTATGTAAGGGATAATCTATAGAACGGCGGTCATTATCAGAAAATAAGTCCCGACAGGACCCCGACACGCCAGCGGAGGGGTCTTGCTTCGCCCTGAAGGGACTTATTTTCGGATAATGACTGCCGTTCTATACATTATCCCGCTTATTACACTGCTACTTGCCAAAATGAAATATACTCCACGATATGACTCTTTACATTTATTTGTTACCGTTTCATCGCTTTTGCTGAGAAACAAATAGTTCGCAACACATGCTGAATTTAAATCAAACATTCTTTAGAACAGCGGTTCCCAAACTTTTTTTTTCCCCGCGGACCACCTTCTATGCCTCATCATACTTTCGTTTTCTTCGCGCAGTCTTTTCTGTCTCGTTCTATCTTTTATCCCCCTGCTCTCCATCTTCACCTTCATTAGTCTGCCCCCCATCCCATTCCATCGTTACCTGTGTCCTGCTCTGTTTCTCTCGCTTCTCGATCGCTTTAATTAGGCCTTTTGGACAGTGTCCCTGTTTTTAGCCAGTTTTCCATGTTTACACAGCCTTTTACCTAGCCTATACTTCAACGAAACTAACGCGCCAGATATTCTGGCTGCCCGCAGGAAATCACGTGTAGCCTATTGTGTGTAGCTTATTTTGTAAGTTTACAAATGATTTCCTTTAATTTCACGTTTCCATATCATTATAACCTGATTCGAAATTATGTATTATTTATGAATTAATTAGAGTATTAATTAATGAATCATTTTTAACTCCTTTCCGACATTGCCCTTTTCATCTCGCGTACCCCCTAGTGGCAGCTCGCGTACCACAGTTTGGGAATCCCTGCTTTAGAACACAGCTGATCAACCGTCTGCTTTCACTTTTGAATGAAGTTCCAATGCAAGAAGTGACCGGACTAATTGCAGAGGGATATGAAAGACGTGAATTAGAAGCACAAAACCCATTTTCCTTGACAGCAGTCTATTATACTTAGCAACGGTCTGTTATCGAGAACTATCAGACCACCGAACTTTGGGAAGGCCCATTCAAGTGAATGGAGCATTCTGCAGCATTATGAACTTAAATTTCCCCTGGGGATCAATAAACTATCTATTTATCTAAGAGCCGTGTAATAAGCAGGTAATAACCTAGTTTTGTGATCCGGATATGACTCTCCGCAATAATTTCACAGCAGAATATTACGAAAATTGTATCCAAATACATCTGTTCACAAACTGGCTAGTTGTTGTTAATGCTATCTGGGCTGTTGTTGGTGTCTGCAAGGCAATCTGTGGCTTTTAACTAAGCAAGTAACTTAGTTACTGCTATTAATATGATTCACTGCTGCTTTAAGACTATTCCTCCTCTACTATCTGGAGAATGGGACATGCTTGTATTGTGTAAGAGTTGAAGATGTTCTACTCTTTTTCCATTTGAGTTGAGTTCTAATGAAATCACAGCACACACACACACATACATACATACACACACACCCCATAATCCTACTGCATCCACTTAATTAACTCAACATTGATGAGATACACATTGTTCAAAAGAAAAAGAATCATCGTAATACTTCAAAATCACACTCACCTTTCTGATTAAAATCCTCCCCCACAACTATTTCTCTTTTCCTGAACTTCAAAGATGGAACCACTCTCTGAAAGTTCTAACAGATAACAATGGTAAAGAATTACAAGAAAGAAAGCAAAACAGTTTTTTTTACTGGATGCCTTAGATACAAACCTTGCTAATAAAGTTAGCGCTAAGGGTTTAAATTTAAAGCATCTCCACTCCTCGTCCCTCTTGCTTCCACCCAGCGCCGCATCTGGCACCTGTAATCTCATGAGGCCTCCTGGCGGCCCCAGTAACTGACTTTGGGCCTCCCGGAGCTTCTAAATGGCAAAAGGCCACAGCTCGGTGCAAAACTAAGATGAGAGTGGAATATCTCTGCATGCTCCCCCTGGCTATTCACTGAGGCCGCTGGGGGCCCGTGATCACATTTTGAAAGCATCTGAAAACAAACACATACACACACAGAGACACACTACAGACATAGACATAAACATACACACACACACACACACACACACTATACATACACACTCACACTACACACTCACTACACACACACACTACACACTCCACACTGTGGCTGCAAATGGGGGCTTTCGGGCCGGTTCCCAGGGCTCTCGGCGTGTTGCTTGGGCTGATCTGAGGGGCAGACCCTGGCACCAGCGGGATCTAATGACCGGCCTTTCACACCTCCGCGGGGCCGGCGGCTGGCCCAGGACTCAGAGCACACAGCCCAAGCTGTGGGGTTTTAGCAAAGCACCAACATAGCACAGCTAAACACCGCCACATGCTCACAACATACTTATGCACATACACGCACGCACGCCCACACGCACACACACACACTTTTCACCCTGCACCACACACTGATGGTTAGCATGGTAGAAATTTAACTGTATTTAATGTTAAATAGTGAGTTTTATGGTAACTTTATGTTCATGGATAAATCATGCTTTACATAAAAGATTCTGTAGTGTAGATTTGATTAGTTATTACTGAATTAACTATTCACATTCGCAGAAATAAACATTAAATACAAAATGAATTGAATTTAATATGTAGTGTAGGCTAATCAATTGTAGTTAAGGGACTTTCAACATAGAGCCAGGATTACAGGGAAGGGCGATATCTACCTACTGTATGTAGTTCAGCATGCAGTTTGACATGTCTGCTTTAATGGCTCAGCATGGACATATTAATCTTGCACAGGTTACCATCAGTCAGGTAGACTGTTTTCAGTTAAAACGTCAAAACTTACTAAAACACAGAATTACTATTAATCATATGGAACTGTTTCTACGTCAATATCAAGTAAGAGGTGTCTGAATGAAGCTGTGGTAAGTTTTCCATTTGCTTGCTCAATGTGGATATGTGGCTTCTCATGTACAGATTATCATTCACCATGACAAATCGCTGATGGTGAAAGGCTGTGAAATCTTTCTATTTGTCTGAGCCACCACAAATGAATTGCGTTTTGTTCTCCTGTTTAATTGCCCTCTCCAAACTTGGTGATGTTTTTGGGGAGGGTGGGGGGGTAAACTTTGTCCTCACTTTATACATATTCTAGCCTCATAGGACTTCAGCTTGGCTCCCTAAGTAGTATTTCTTGTAGCGTGATCTGGATTTATTGAATTATATTTCTGCATTAAGGATTTATTATTTGTACTCACCGTCATAAATCTGCCAAGCAACATTTCATTTTACTAAACATCTTGGAACGCTTTAAAAGAAGAACAAGACTTTCAGAAAGGCAAATAGAGAGAGAGAGAACAACCACTAACACTCTGTAGAATTAACAAACACTGTTCCCCCTGGGGAGGCTGAGGGGGATGCATGAGGCCAGGAGCGGATTATGAACTTTCGGGCCCCTGGGCCCAGATGTATTAAGGGCCACCCACTTATTGTCGTATATGTGGGAGGGAGGGGGGGGGGGGTTGGGGGTTCTCCCCCAGAACATTTTTAATTTGTTTGATGTGATTTCCTGTATTCTGGTGCATTTTGGGGATGGCCAATACTAAATTCAATCAGATTCATAGCCTACATACTGATTTGTTGATATTGAGGCAATGATTCCGTGCAAAGGCTTGGGCTTCAGGACCCCCTGACCCCTTGGGCCCGGTAGGCCCGTGCAGTAATCCATCCCTGCATGAGGCCCTGATCATGGCAGGGATGGATTACTGCACGGGCCTACCCCATAACATGCATATGATTCGTTGTGCTGGGGAAGACAGCAGCCGTGGCTTCTACCGCTACTTCATAAAATGGGGATGAATCGCCGCGTTTCTTTTCACCGACTGAAGCAGAAGACTTTGGGGATATCAAAAGGCCCTAACAGTTTTGTGTGCACACGGGCATAAAAGGAGGCTGAAATCACTCTGAGATACCAGTCCAATCATTTCATTTGACTCGGAGGTCACACCGACAGCTGTGACCAAACAGTAGAGATCAGCTTTCAACTACAGCCAAGATGCGGCCGTGCCTGTGGTGGATCAGTTTGACAGTAATGAGGACAGTAAAGCATGCACATATACGGGAAACGCACATCTTTGTGTTTCCATACGGCCAAGAATATTTGACTAAAGCAAACCACTATACACTTTCATCTTTCTGTGTGAACTATTGATGGCAAAGATAGTGTGCAGATCAGCAGAGGGTGTCTTGCTGTTGCATGCACTGAATTATAAATATCACACAGACTGAGGAATTAAATACTGTATTCCTGAGAACATGTCATGGAGGTCTAGTAGTTTTTCAGCCAGATGTAAAGAAAGGTAAGACATGCATTAGGACTAGCTGTACTTAAAGTGACATACATTAGGACTGTACTTAAAGTGACATACATTAGGACTGTACTTAAAGTGAGAAAACAATATGTGCTGGCTCACTTATCATGTGTCATGTGCGTGTGGCATCATCTGATCATATTTGCGTGGCAGCAGCTTTATCGGTAACCAGAGTCCATGGCACTGTTTAATCAAATCCACATGTTTGTCTAATAACAACATAACAAATAAGAAATAAGCTCAAATACTACATATCATTTTTAACAATTGTCGCTAAAAAAGTTTGATTGCATCTGTTACAAGTCAAAATCTATTCTAATATTTAGTCCAGTATTTGTCTACACTGTTTGTGTGATCACCATCTGATCGGGCATCAGTGCTATAAGCTTGCAGCAGTGCATGTTATTCCAACAGACTCTTTTAAAGTATCCCAATGGATGGCCAAAGGTCCCTATGTCTAGCCTACTACCTTTTCAGAGACTCTCAAAGATGTATACAGGCTTCCAACGTGTCATGGAATATAATGGAATTTTACAAAAAATATATTTGCGACATAGAAAGTCAGGAGAATTTATCATTTTTTGGTCCTAGTGGAATATCATTTTTTTTTTGTTCGAAGCATGTTTAAATATACTAAGGCATGTATCAAAAGTCATATTTTCCATGCTGCATGCTGTTCCATTATCATCAACAACTTACAATCACTTCAGGCAAGATAATAATGTATTAGATCATAGGCATAGAGGTATGTAATCATAATTATGCACTATGTTTAAGCAGTGCAAACTTTAAATTAAAGACTCAAAATGTCACAAATGGATGTGTTTAAGATATTGTGGCTGGTTATTGTCTTCTCATAACAAAGATAGCCTGTTTGTTCTGTTCATTAAAAGTCATGGAAATCCAGCTTTTTAGTGGAGAAATGAAAGTCAGAGAAGAACAAGTGTTTACCTGGGTGCAGAAGGTGAGGAACTCTTTAATGAGGCATTCGGTCAGTTTGAGCAAAAGCATGTGGAGAGGATATAAGTATATATACTCTTTTGATCCCGTGATGGAAATTTGGTCTTTGCATTTATCCCAATCCGTGAAACGCACTGCACACAGTGAGGTGAAGCACCAACCTGGTCTCACGGGAATCCGTGAAATAGCCACGGACGCTTAACTCAAAATCCGTGGTGGGCCCACGGAATCACTGAAATTTCCGTGAAACTCACACGGATTTCGATTCAATGCAAGTTAATGACACTCATATCCCGTGGCTATTTCACGGATCCCCGTTTAAACAACTGTTATCTTATTGGGAAACACACTTTTGATACATTCAGTTCGATTTTTATTGCCTTTTTTAGTGTCTGTGTAATGTTAGCCTGTCAGGCGTTGCATTCCATCCCTGTTTCAACAACTGAGTGCAGATTTCCTCTCAACGGAAGTTACATTTCCGTGAAACACACACGGATTTCGTTCCAATGCAAGTTAATGACAATATATTCCGTGGCTATTTCACGGATCCCCGTTTAACAACTGAGTGCAGATTTCGCTCAACGGATGTTGTTATCTTATTGGGAAACACACTTTTGATACAATCAGTTCGATTTTTATGTAATGTTAGCCTGTCAGGCGTTGCATTCCATCCCTGTTTCAACAACTGAGTGCAGATTTCGCTCAACGGAAGTTACATTTCCGTGAAACACACACAGATTTCGTTCCAATGCAAGTTAATGACAATATATTCCGTGGCCCACACACGGATCCCCCGTTTCAACAACTGAGTACAGATTTCGGTCAACTGACTTTTATAACTTTGGGATACATGGATATTGAATAATTACAGTCGTTTCAGGACTGCATATTTGCCGTTGGCTTAAATGATGCCCTTATTTAAGTGGGATATTTAATAAAAACGTTCTCACTTCTCATTTCAGCGAGGCATAGTAACCGTTGCTAGGTAAACAAAGCCCATGTCAGAAGCGTATCCCCAGAGAATGTCAACTTAAAAAGAATAGCTTACTGATAGCACTAGTTCTTTCGTCTCAATACTGATTATGAAGTTGTTATAAATGTAATACACTACTGCAGAAATGTTTATATTGCTTAAGGTGGAAATAAAGTTCTTTGGCAAAGAGATGCATTCTGGGAAGTGATGTGTTTAAATGTAATGGCTACATATACCCAAGTTTCTTTCATTCGGAGATTTATGCTCATTATTTTACAAATTTGAGCAAGGATATAAAATATTAAGACTGTACTTTTTCATTGCTATTGATATTTTGGCGCAATTTTGTGCATCGCGTCACTGTGTGCGACGATCCCAGGGCGACGCTCGAAAAAGGAAACAGCCCCAGTGTGATAGGCTGGTTGCTGTCATGTGACACACGCCACCACAAGAAAGCGGAAACGCATCGTAGAGCGAGAGCTGGCTGGCTATGTGGGGTAAGGTAAGTTAAACTACGTTAATTTAGTAAATAAATAATAATGGTGTTGTTTTTTGTTGTTTCGAACAAAATATAGGTATACTTATCATGACCAAAAACCCTTCATGCTGTAAAACAACTAGAATCACGCGAAATTAGTGCAATTTCTTAGTGAATGTCTTATAATGGTAAAAGACGTGGAGAAATGCGTGATAATTAGCCAAATAAATAATTGTTATGGTTATTTGGTTAAATTATCGAAATGAGTGCGATGGTGATTGAGATGGTGTTTGACATTAAATTATAAGCAGGTCAGTTTCACGTAATAAGCTATTTGTTTCTTTGGGTCTGGGTAATTCATGTGACAAAAAATTCTGTTATGCTACTACCGTTTTTCTGAAAAACAAAGCAACATTTCTATCTCCAAAATAATGCATTTCTGAGTGTACTACGTAGTGCATGCAGCTTTTAATGTCCAAAGTAGCCTATACTGATTTTCCTGCATAAGAACTACAAATACTCCTTCAAAACTACAGTGTTGACACTTGAAGTTGTGGAGTTATATTTTAGTAGCCTATTCTATAATAGAATAAATACCCACATCAGTTTTACCCTTGTCTCACCTGTATACAAGGGTACAAGGTGTATGAATTGCAGTAGTGATCAAATGAAAAAGGAAAGAAAGGTGTCCTGATGTGTTGTTTAGGGATGGTGCTGCAATGTTTTCTCGACATATCTTTATGTCTTTTTTTCTCCCCTCTACTTATGTTTTCACAGATCCTTGCTCCTGATATCCTGATGTATGGGTTGCATTTCATTAAATTACTCCAACAGAACACTCACAGAAAGGAGAGTGGTGTCAAACTACAAGACAGCCAGTATGTAAGCAAGGCCTTGTTTGTCCTTGTTTGGCTACTCATTTGTCAACTTCCTGAAGAGGCTGAAGCATGCTGGCCTTGACACCTCAGTCCTTGCTTCCATTAACAGCTGTGTTATGGAGTGCATCCTCACATCATGGTCTACTGCAGCGGTGGATACAGAGGACAATTGGCAGGTATTTTACATCACTTTTACATTACTTTTACTGTGATTTTGCTAGATATGGTTGTCGCTGTGCTAAATATAGGCCCATATTGTAGATTTAGATTGTTTCTACAGATTGTAGAAAGTAGATTGAACTGATACATTTAGGCCTACACTGTTAAGGGACAGCTGAATTGACCACCTAAACCATATATTTTCTGAAAGCCTATAGCCTCTAGATGTCAATTAATATACATTAAGACATGTCCCACCTTCCCACTGACTTTGGTGCATCATAAGGCGTACATAGGCCCATATTGTAGATCGAGAAACGCATTGTACAGCTGATATATTTAGGCCTACACTGTTAAGGGACAGCTGAATTGACCACCTAAACCATATATTTTCTGAAAGCCTATAGCCTCTAGATGTCAATTAATTAAGACATGTCCTACCTTCCTACTGACTTTGACATATCAAAACTCCACCTCTGAAATGGGAGTGGTCAACTTTTTTTATGTTTTTCCTTCACAGTTTTTTTTGTGGGTGTCTCAGAGATCCCACCTTTGGAACACTTGTCAGGGGCCTCAAGGTGGTGCCGTGCGTTTTGGTCCCATCCCTCTAGCACCTAGCTTTACCGCGCCAGCAGAGGGAAACCTTGTATGTTTCGAACCGTTTATCTCCTTCCGGGAATAATCCACCGACTCCAAACTGAGCCTGGCTTGTTTGTGATGTCCCGTTGTTCAACATATTCTGATTTCATACTGATCGGATCAACATAAGTGTGCTTTTTGGCTAAAAATTGAAAAATGGCTAAATGTTAAAGCAACACCAAAGAGTTTTTTGTACCTTAAAATAGTGTTTCCAAAATCGTTTCAGTGGTTCATCAACTCGTAACAGGGTGAACGGCACTTTCTGCATCCGCTTCGAGGCCCTCTATCGGCTATAACCGCACTATGTAAGTTTGCCGGATCGGGTAGCGGATATGTAGTTCGATGGAATGAGACATGAGAAACTACAAATTTGACTTGCATCTGATGTCGCAATACATCGTACTTTCATAAAATCATGCAACATATTCTACCTTGTCTGTGGACATTGTTATTTGCAAAGCTGGTGCTGGATAAACAAATAGTGCGTGCGACAGAGGAAAAGTTCTTTGGTGTTGCTTTAAATTGCCAAAAAAGTAGGCACAATGCTTTGCGTTACAGCTAGAGCGATGAAACTTTGCACGCTCTATGTGGGTCTTGTGCAGAAGGTCTGACTTGAATTTCAGCCTCGTAGCTCCATGCTACCACCCAAAACTCCACCTCTGAAGTGGGAGTGGTCAACTTTTTTAAAGTTTTTCCTTCACTGTTTTTTTTGTGGGTGTCTCAGATATCCCACCTTTGGAACACTTGTCAGGGGCCTCAAGGCGGTGCCGTGCGTCTTGGTCCCATCCCTCTAGCACCTAGCGTTACCGCGGCAGAAGAGGGAAACCTTGTATGTTTCGAACCGTTTATCTCCTTCCGGGAATAATCCACCGACTGGATGTGTCCCGTTGTTCAACATATTCTGATTTCATACTGATCAGACCAACATAAGTGAGTTTTTTGGCTAAAAATGTAAAAATGGCTAAACGTTAGCAATTCTACTGCTTTGTTATTTTGCCACCATATGTACCCTAGCAACACCCAAGCAACCACCTTAATTACCCTAGCAACACCCAAGCAACCATCTTAATTACCCTAGCAACCACTTGTATAATGTCAAGCTAGCAACCACCATAGCAACCAACATGCTTACCCTAACAACCACCATAGCAACCATGTTATTTTGCATAGCAACCACCATATCTACCTTAGCAACACCATAGCAACCATTCAATTTACCCTAGCAACAACCACAATATGACCATAGTAACCACATGACATGTCCTAATGTATGTTAAATCACACCTACAACTGACCAGCTTTCAGAAAATATATGGTTTGCATGGCTGAAACTGCTTTGCCTTTGAGTTGGAGCTCAAAACTTATCATATGTGTACCTCGTTCGCCAATATACAAAATAGTGCCATGTATAGAGTTATGAACACTGATCGTATGATATGCAAAAGTCTGCAGGAAAGTAGGTCAGGCTTTCAGAATACAGTGGGACATGTCTCAATTCATGCTAATATTGGGTGCAGTGAAGAAAGAAAGGGAGGGAGGCTGCTTTTAAAAGAGAGGGAAAGTATAATATTTTTAATATTGTTTTCAGATGAAGAATTGGTGCGGTGGTGAGGCTGGAGCACCCCTGGCTTTTGCCGTATGGGTTGACTTCAGCAGTGAGTCACCCACCGTTAATTTCACAGGTATATGTAATATGTTTTTATTCAACAACATTTCAATGATGAGATCTATCGAAGATGACATTCAATGGAAGAACAATTATTTTAGTATGGTCACAATCTGGCCCTGAGTTTTGATAAAAATGATATTGACACAAACCGAATTGATAATGGATTTTAAGGGTTTTTTTCCCGGTTACGGTTCATTTAGGGCCAAAGTATCTTGAGGCCTTTTGGACCAATGACAGGAAGGCTGAGCTGCTAAACATGTACACTAATAGGGGTGTGTCAAGTGGTATGTATAAATGAAAGTGGTGTTAAGGTTTGTTTCTGTGTCAATCCTTTCTTGAAGTTCAGAAAAGGAACCTTAACATTTGTTTTTAATGACACTGAGCGTACTGTCTTACAGATGCTTTGGGGGGTGAGAGGCCATACGTTGACCCTGATATCAGTGGCACACATTGCCGGATGGCAATTGGCCGTCTGATAAAAGAACATGGTATGACTGGCATTGTATGTTTTCAATTTCCTTATTTAAAGATCAAAATGATGCAGACTACTGAATCTGATTACACTTTAACACCCTTCTATCTCAGCACTGAGTCAGGGTTTGTCTCGGTCTGAATATCTGCCACAACACAGGCCGCCTTGGTGGCCTGAGGAATTGCCCTTTGCCTCAGTCAGTGACGGTATGTTAATATTGACCAACTATTACTGTTTCAACTGCATGCACACAGCTGTTGCAACATGATTTGACTTTTCATAAGAGTATATGATAAAACCAGTAATGATGCATTGTTTGCCATTTTTTATGGAAAAGGTGAAGGGCGTAAAGCTTTCACTGCTGAAAAGCTGAGGCAGGTGGTACGCTCATACAATGCGTATTACAATCTCCAGGTATATATACAAATGCATGAACCTGTCTAAAACCTTTTGCATACCAGTGTGTTTTACAGACTAAAACAGATTTGTACACACATATCTAACAATAATGTGCTTTTCCTTTAATCTGTTGAGCTGCAGCAGTCTGTTGAGGCACCACCATCACCCCCATCACCAGCACCAGCAGCAACACCAACAGCAGCACAAACACCACCAGCACCACAAACACCACCAGCAGCAGCGGCAGATCATAAAGAAGGATCACAATACTACATGTCATTTCCTTTAATGTGTCAACATCTTTTGGAAAAGTAAAGCATCTATCATCATAAAGCAATCTCACTTTTCTTTGTTGATAAGCTACGTGTTTTTCATCGTAATTGATTCAATATCCAAGTGTGACAGTTTTGGTGTACCATGAACAGAACAGGACAATTGGAAACAGTTAGCCACCTATGTTACAGAGTCTAAAAACAAGCAGATTAGCACTAGCAGATTTAGAAATAGCTTCTTTCCCAATGCAATAACAATAAAGGAATTCATTCATTTAGTCATTTCAGTTTGTATTACTACTTTCATTATTATTGTTGTAATCTCACATGTACTATGGCTATCATAATTAAAATGAGATAGATACATAGATAATGTGTCAGTGAAAATACATATATGAGCCAATGTTCCAGCAGATGGGGTATGGATATCGGGCATGCATATCCACTCCTAGGCCTATTCTCCTACACTCCCCCTGTAGTAGCCAGCATTACATTGAAATCTCTCACTTTGGCCTATAGGACACTGACTGGATCTGCTCCTTGTTATTTTAATTCAATGATCAAGATGTACTTCCCCAACCGCCCACTGCTGTCTTCTGATTACCATTTGTTCTGTCGACCACTCATGAACGCTAAATTCAAGACTCTTCCTCAGTGGTTCCATGTGGGTGCAATAAGTTGCACAGTGCTCTTTGTTCCTGTGATAGTTTACAGTGTTTTAAAAGGGGTCTAAAGGCACATTTGTTCAACATGCACTTAGTCCATTAAACAGTAAGCAACTTGTTATTATATCATTGATTGAGTGGGCATTTGTTTATTAGCCTATTGCTTGTCCTTATTACAGTCTGATCAACATCTTAATTTATTCCCTGTTCAATTTAAGTGTTATATCGTTTTATATATTTATATGTTGCTTTGAACAGCAAAGATTAGGATAATGAGCCTCCTTATTCTTCAGCCAAGCAGGTAGGCCTACGGGGCGTTGCCTAGCAACAAGGGTCAGAAGTAGCCTACTGTACACGTTTTTCGATATTTTGTGGAATTATACTTCTTTTCATTGAATGCCAATGAGTCATGTACTAACTTGCTTTAACTATTTCTCTACATATTATACCCAGCAAAAGTCGTCTGTGCCAGTGTGCATCCTAACAATAATTTGTTTATGTTTTAATACAAAGCCGTTTTAATGAACTACAAATTCGGCGCCATTGTTATAAAGCAGCGTTGAAATGAACGCTACACGTCATGGGGCATGTAGTCTAATTACAGAAATAGCTATAATTTCAAAATTACAAAAATATTTGTATATATAACATGAGAAACATGCTTGAATTATTAAGATGTATCACCTGCTTGACTATAAAGTCAAAAGCTTGCAACATTTGTAATATTTTTAAATACATGTTATTTTCCCATTTTTGCACATGAGGTAGCCTACATATATCATTGCATATATCAGATAAAAGCACAATATAGATGTTATGAGGTGCTTGGTTTGATCCATGAACTTGTGTGCATCCAAAATCTCTTATTGCAAAATCCTTAGAGAAGCTGATTAAAGCTGAGCTCCTAATCAAGGTGCAACCTCTCTTGGATCCTTCCCAGTTTGCCTATAGGGCCAAGAGGGGGGTGCAGGATGCTACCATCACTCTACTAAGTCTTCTCTATAAACACCTGGAGGAAAGTGGGAATCATGCAAGGTTGCTCTTTGTAGATTTCTCCTCGGCATTTAACACCATCCAACCCCACCTACTGATTGAGAAACTACTGAACAACTTTAGCCTTGACCCAAGCCTGATTGGTTGGCTACTTGATTTCCTCACGCAGAGTTCAGAGAGTGAGGGTAAATAAAGTGCTGTCCAGTGGCCTAACATCATCCACAGGCTCACCTCAGGGGTGTGTTCTCTCCCCCCTGTTGTACATACTGTACAACAATGACTGCCGCAGCCAGTATGACAACAGGCACATTCTAAAATTTGCAGATGACTCTGTAATTGTCAGTCTCCTGAATTCCCATGAGAATGAGCATGGCCCTGTTATCAATGAATTTGTGTCATGGTGTGAAGATGCTTTTTTGCATCTGAACATCAGTAAAACCAAGGACATGTCCATAGATTTCAGACGCCTTCCCCCTGTTCCAAAGCACAGTGTCATCAACGATCAAGATGTTGAAATTGTATCATCTTACAAGTACCTAGGCACCTTGATTGATGACCGGCTTAAGTTCGACCTGAACACCACCTCGGTGTGCAAGAGAGGGCAACAAAGACTCTCTGCACTTAGGAAACTGGCTAAGTTTCAGGTGGACAAAACATTGATGGCATTGTTTTACAAAGCTTTTATTGAGTCAATCCTCACATTCTCCATTATCTGCTGGTATGGAAATGTCACCATCAGAGACAAAAATGCACTTTCCAAGATAGTAAATGTGGCCAGTAAGATAGTGGGAGTGAAGTTTGTTAGTCTCACCGAATATTTTAATAAGCAGGTGTTCAACAAAGCGATACAAATATATCAAGACACAAGCCATCCCCTGTATTCTGAATACGTGCTGCTGCCACCTGGCTTGCGTTTGTTGGCATCCTATTGCTTTTAACCATAGGTACAAAAATTCCTTCATCCCCTTTTCTATTCAAGTACTGAATGTACACAACAGGAAAAGATAGATTTGTCCATTTAGTGACCCCCCCCCCCATATTCATTCACTTCCTCCTCTTATATCTAACTTATTTAATTAAGTTTTATCTTGGTTTTACTGACTTTTTAGGCATTGTCAGACCTATTTATGTCGTGTGGTATGTGATCCTGTCTGCAATCAAATTGCCCATTTGGGACAAAGAAATAAATTGAACTTGAAAACTGTCAAAAAATGCAGCCGAATAGCTGTGTGGATGGTACTTTGCAGGGCTGTCGCGTAGGTCAAAACTGACCAGCAGAACTGACCATGTCATGCAAATTATGTTTATTTCATATCAAAACACTTGCATCAGGTAAAAGCACAATATAGATGTTATGAGGTGCTTGGTGTACTCAAGTAAATGTACTCCGTTACTGTCTGGCTCTGACTGCGCTGTAGTAGAATTTGCTATATGCACATGATGGGAATGCTCTATGTGTCTCTGCTGTCTTTGAAATGGCAGGTTATCTTTTGTGTGTATTCCTGTTTTGCTTTACTGATGCTAGGGGAAAGTTTGGCTCTCGTTGTTCTCAGATCAGTTTCATCCTTGGCTCTGAAGGCGTTCTCGGCAGCCTATGGACATCTCCTGTCATGTCTTCCAGTTAGCCGGGTCTTTGTGTGTGTCACATCATCGATGCACTTACTGATGTAAGTAAGTAACAGGAGCTCCCATGCCACAAGGCACCTGGACCCTCTAGACCACAGTCAAAAACAACAGCAAGTATACTACAATAGCAACAATGACTTAAAACAAATATCAAAAGCAGTAATTACTCTGTGGCACTTTTAAATGTTTAGTGAATGAAAGTTCTTCTGCCAGTTTGTCCTAACAACTGCAATACAAGAAGTAGTGGGAGACAAGCTAACAACACACAACACGGTGATTCTGTTGAGAAAACAGGGTGGTAAAACATGTGTGATACTTCCTATTCAATATGGCAACTAGTAGTCTTTATTAACTTATATTATATAAAAAAATACAAAAGAACAACACTCAGCTAAAATATTTGTTGACTGTTGAGTGAGTGAGTGAGTGAGTGAGTGTGTGTGTGTGTGTGTGTAGATCTTTATCTTGCAGGCTCCCAGGTTGGCAGACAGGTTTTCCCGCTGAGAAAAAAGGGGGAAGATGGTTAGTGAAAAAGACTGTAACCTGTATTCCAGTTTGATTAGATATTCTAGTGGAGGGATGTTTAGATTAACCAATGTCATAATAGTGTTACAACTAATAAAATATCTGAATACTCCACAGTATGGAAATAAAAAAAACTGGGCCCTGACATTCTGAATTGACAAAAGTTACATTATCAACATCTCAGGTTAGTACATTTACAAGTTCAGAGTGCAAATGAATAAAAAATAGTTTATAGCTCACACTCACCCCAGACAACACTCTACTACCAATTGCCATAAAACCCTACTGTTCATACTTGAATTTCCCCTTGGGGATCAATAAAGTATCTTTCTATCCATCTAAAACATCAGGTACACAGGAGTGTTACAATATAAACTGATTTACGGTATATATGTTTACATGTAGCCTGCAGTACCGGTATATAACTAAATTATAGCATAGACTATAATAACTAAATCTGGTACATTTACATGTCCTACAGTATATGTATGGCTGCTGGAACAACGTAATTTCCCTTTGTGTAATTGTGAGTATCTGGTGTAAAAGATAACCAACTCACCACATTTTGGAAGGCACCCAATCTATTAGGATCTCCATCTTCCCCTGTGGCAGGCAAACAAAGACATAGAAAAATAGTGTCTTGCTTAAAAAGATAACATTGCACTCAACTTAACATTCAAATTTTAACACTTCACATCAGTGACTATCAGCGTTTTGTAGACACGTAACACTTTTTATGATGTTCAGTTAATATCTCCTCATGGTCCACTCACTTTACATTCCCTATACGAGCTGTAAAACATCCTGGTCAATTTACACAGTCCCATAAACTGGAACATAGAGTAACTGCAGACAAACATTCTGGGGTTGGTAGCATCTCTAACAATACTAAAACATGCCATGAATATTTTTCAGAGAATACTTTATATTATATTTATATATAATATAGGGGTGAGTTATCTCTGGCGTGTCTTGTTCGGGATTTTGAACATAAACACAAAGATGAACAAACGCAATATCTGGTACGATTACTGATACTGACAGTTACTGATCACTGATTTCAATTATTCCGCAGTGCCATTATACATTTTTAAAAGTGATCAAAAAGTACTGTTACATCATCCATTGTTTTATTTTCAATTTTGTGTATGGAAATAACCTTTGTCTTTCTCTTTTTTAGTACTCTTCTGTACTGCTGCTTGTACATAGGGCTGTTGTGGGGGCACTCTTGTTCTTCACTTCCTTTTCTAGAAACTGTTTGACATAAGCAAATAGTAGAATGTTAATCAAAATGTTAACATACATACAGAACACAAATAACAAGCATATCATATAATTCATCATACAGTGTACAGATTAGGGCCTGTATCTTACATTCTCCGCAACTGACTTTCTTCCCTAACGCAATTACCATTGCTAATCTACACTTGGTGGAAAGCCACATTTTCTGACATGAAGATGGCCTCCTCTCATTGACCCGGCAAATTGTTTGGATCGGTCAGCGCTTTCTTTCCTGAAAGAATACAAGCAACACAAACAATACACAATGTACAATAAGGTCAAATGTGAAATGTAGGAGTGATGTCATGATATTTTTCTGTACATTTTGTTATTTGATGTCATCTAATTTTCAGTGTCCCACATTTTTCAGAATTGGGGTTGTATAGAGACGTTATAATGTATAGAAAATGTGGAATCACCTTTAACCATTAAGGTGAAAATGTCCTTAATGTTATTGAGGCATTTACTTTCCCCCCCACTTAACCTCAGGCCCTGAGGGAGAAGCATTTGTGGGTTTCTCTTTGGGTATTCAAGAAGGAGGACGGGACTCCAGCCCACAGCATTGAGCTTCTCAATCTGAAAAAAAAAAAACCCTGTTACTTTAAAAAAACATTTATAAATTGTGCCAGTGATATATGTTTACGTTTATGTATTTAGCAGACGCTTTTATCCAAAGCAACATACATATAAATTACAACACGCTACGGGCTAGCAGATGCTACGGGAATGCACTAGTTGAGAATGTACTAGTTGAGAATGTACTTGTTGAGAGTGTATGTGGGAAAGGTGTGAAAATATGTGCGTGGGTTTGGTGTGCATGTCTATTTGCATGTGTGCATGATTCATGTATGAACGTGTCACTACAGGAGCATAGTAGAGGTATTACTCATTTTGACACTTCATTCTTAAAGGTTGTATCAGTGATCCTGGCGGATATTGCCTGTGTTTTTGTTATTGTTTATGTTCAAATTTCTTAGCAGACGTTTTTGTCCGATATATAACTCATTTTATATTTTGTCTGAGGACCAAACAAGACACACAAGAGATAACTCAACCTTACCACCAGTATTCATTTTTAAAAAATCCATGCAATGCTTGGTTATTGTTAGTGGTGTACTACCAACCACAATGTTAATGTCCGGTAGACTCCGCGGTTTGTGGTGCATGGGCTGCGTAAAAATACCAGAGTCTTTTTCAGCGCCTAGAATGACAGGAGAGCTAGCCGACCATGAGAAAATATTAGCTGAACATTATAAAAGTGTTTTGTCTTTACAAATCGCTCATCATCGCTGATACAACCTTTAACCTAACATTAGTACTATGGTAATGTAACCAGGGCCTGTGCTAGCCATTTGGGTGCCCAAAGCACAAATGCATGGTGCCACTCTGGTGCCCCCACTATTTTGGATACTTTATATTGTTGGTTGGTTTAATAGGCCTACTGTTGGCAATGAAAAGTCGTAAATCTACTATGGGTCTCCAACGTCGCTCTGTCAGTAGCCTGGCTGCCTGCCCCTTCTGAAGGCTAAAGCAGTAGGCTACCTTTAAACATAATTGTTGCTGAGAAGAATCCCAGCCTACGAATTCAATAACAAAATAAATCATGCATAATTAAAAATTACCTTGATTTAGGCTACTTGGGTATGGCATAAGGCTTGGCTACACACAGTAAGGTTAATGTGCAAAAAATGAATGAAGTGGCTATTGGCTCGCAAATAAACAGCGGATGGAAAACCTGACACAGTTTGAACTAAATTTAAACTGAACATTGAAGCATAAAATACCAATCATATTTGATATTGGCCATGAGTTCCAACATTGAGCAATATAATCAAACAATCCAAAAGTTAATTAGGCATAAATCCAAACTAGACCGAGAATCTTCTGCTTTTGATACCATGCCACTCCAAATGTGTCTCACCATAAAACGCAGGAAAAAATACCTTAGGCCTGTTGTCCATGAAGGCATGCCTGGCAAATTGATATTTTATGAAGATGTAACTGGTTGCTTTGCTTTCATTAATGGTTTAGCTAGTCAAGTTTGCAAGGAAGAGACATAACGTGTGAACAGGCCACAATATCCAGTAGGGACGCGCTCACACAGATGCGGTAGCGGGCAGGAGAACTGTTAGCACAGGCTTTACATAAAATTATTCAACAGAAGCCTTATAAGAAATAAATGCCTGCCTCGAATAAAGGCCTGTGGTTTGCACAACCTAAGTAGCCTAAATAAAAGACCCGCCACAATTTGAGGATTTGCGTCATGATGATTTTCTACGAGCTATATTTTTTTGGTGCCCCCCAGGCACTTGGTGCCCCACGCGCAGTGCATGTTCTGCTTGTGCGGAGCACCGACACTGAATGTAGCACAAATGACTTACCAGAATAATAGCATCATCCATCAGATGGGAGGTCAGTTGATTCTTTTTGGTATTGGCCTCCCAGGTTTCCTTTTTTTCATTGAAGCTTTCTAGTTGTTTTTTTTGCCTCAGCTTCTGTGGCTGTGGTGCCGTGCATACTGGGCATATTTTGCACCCATTAAAAATGGATGCAAGACATGCAGGGCATTTTTTTTTTTAACCCTCCCATGACAGGCTGCAAAAAATCAACAAGAAAAGCATACCGGTAATTAGAATTGCTATTGTTTAAAAATACAAATTCCTCAGTTGTTTAGAGAGATTGAACCATTAAACAACATGTTCAGTCTTTCAACTCAGTTGTAATAAAGGCAATCCTGTAATAAACAAGATTTCATCTATTTCAAGACTGATATTTGGGACCAACTCAGGGTATCTAGTATAACACTATGCGATTTGCTGTTCCTACATTAAACGTGGATTGATGATTCGGTGTTCCCCCAATGCCAATTGGATATTTAACAGAATCCGATGCTCTTCAGGTTAACAATAATGAAGTAACAATTTAGTGTCTTTCAAATTTGTGAAAATAAAAATCTTGGAATACTTACTATATGAGAATGAAAGGGTGAGTGTGTGTGTCTGTGTGTGTGTGTGTGAGAGAGAGAGAGAGAGAGAGAGACAAGCATGTATCTCGTAAATTATCTGTAACAAAGACAAAAAACATTGTTAGAATGATATTTTATCTCTACATTATTAGCAAAAATGATAGATATGATATGATTACTAGTTACATGTTCTACAAGAATAGAATCTCCTTGACTCTAATCGCCTGACCATCAAATTGCTCAGTAACCATTCATGTTATATTCTACACAAGAATGATTGAAGCACATGCGTACATTGCACACACATAAGATATCATATCCACTTGGCGCCTACTACTACTACTTTTGCATACCCCCCCCCCCCCCCCCAAAAAAAAAAAAACAACCCCTGCTGATCTGCACCATCTATCTATCATAATATATAAAGCAACAATCGTCTGTGTGTCTGTGGCTCGCTGGGTACTTGTATAAACTTAGCCTTGCCAGACTTATAAACGCTTTAACTTCAAGTAGTAGCATGAACTATACAGGATGAAACCATTTGGCTTAGCTAGCTGCTAATGTGGCATCCAAAAGCCCATGTCTGGTTGCCCAGTTGGCAAGTAGCTGCTACTTCAGAAAGTTAATGTTGAGCCCTGAACACAAAATTTTGCTGGCGCAGAAATTAGGTGGAAGCGTGTTACACATATATGCAAATTGTGCCACATAGCTGGCGATGCCAAAAGTACACGTCCAAATCAATGTAAATAAACCAACAGCAGAGTTCCGAATTAGCTAATCTATCTAGCTAGCAGAGGCTCTGGCTAAGTACGTTGCATTTTATTTTGATGCAACAAAGAATTGTATTATGTCAGTCTCTTTCAAATACAGCTCTTACAGTGGAGTTCGAAATAAACAAATAGGAGGACATAATTGTTTTGGCCAAAACTCAATTTTAGACATGTTAAATGCCTATGCATTTCTCTTGCTTATTAGACCCTTGTACTTACCGCTCGGAATCTCGCCCAGGCAATGGTTTCTGGGATCGTCGCACACAGTGACGCGATGCACAAAATTGCGCCAAAATATCAATAGCAATGAAAAAGTACAGTCTTAATATTTTATATCCTTGCTCAAATTTGTAAAATAATGAGCATAAATCTCCGAATGAAAGAAACTTGGGTATATGTAGCCATTACATTTAAACACATCACTTCCCAGAATGCATCTCTTTGCCAAAGAACTTTATTTCCACCTTAAGCAATATAAACATTTCTGCAGTAGTGTATTACATTTATAACAACTTCATAATCAGTATTGAGACGAAAGAACTAGTGCTATCAGTAAGCTATTCTTTTTAAGTTGACATTCTCTGGGGATACGCTTCTGACATGGGCTTTGTTTACCTAGCAACGGTTACTATGCCTCGCTGAAATGAGAAGTGAGAACGTTTTTATTAAATATCCCACTTAAATAAGGGCATCATTTAAGCCAACGGCAAATATGCAGTCCTGAAACGACTGTAATTATTCAATATCCATGTATCCCAAAGTTATAAAAGTCAGTTGACCGAAATCTGTACTCAGTTGTTGAAACGGGGGATCCGTGTGTGGGCCACGGAATATATTGTCATTAACTTGCATTGGAACGAAATCCGTGTGTGTTTCACGGAAATGTCAACTTCCGTTGAGCGAAATCTGCACTCAGTTGTTGAAACAGGGATGGAATGCAACGCCTGACAGGCTAACATTACATAAAAATCGAACTGAATGTATCAAAAGTGTGTTTCCCAATAAGATAACAACATCCGTTGAGCGAAATCTGCACTCAGTTGTTAAACGGGGATCCGTGAAATAGCCACGGAATATATTGTCATTAACTTGCATTGGAACGAAATCCGTGTGTGTTTCACGGAAATGTAACTTCCGTTGAGCGAAATCTGCACTCAGTTGTTGAAACAGGGATGGAATGCAACGCCTGACAGGCTAACATTACACAGACACTAAAAAAGGCAATAAAAATCGAACTGAAAGTATCAAAAGTGTGTTTCCCAATAAGATAACAACGTCCGTTGAACGAAATCTGCACTCAGTTGTTTAAACGGGGATCCGTGAAATAGCCACGGGATACGAGTGTCATTAACTTGCATTGAATCGAAATCCGTGTGAGTTTCACGGAAATTTCAGTGATTCCGTGGGCCCACCACGGATTTTGAGTTAAGCGTCCGTGGATATTTCACGGATTCCCGTGAGACCAGGTTGGAAGCACACACTAATCCCGGCGCAGTGAGCTGCCTGCAACAACAGCAGCGCTCGGGGAGCAGTGAGGGGTTAGGTGCCTTGCTCAAGGGCACTTCAGCTGTTCCTACTGGTCGGGGTTTGAACCGGCAACACTCCGGTTACAAGTCTGAAGCGCTAACCAGTAGGCCACGGCTGCCCCTTATAAGTTTGATATAAATTACACTGCAAAACTTATCCTTTTTATTTTAACAACCCCAGCAGCTTTTGCAACCTAAGGGTAACTTAAACAGGCTGTAGATAAATCTGCTGCTACTGCGGCGAAAGTTGATTGTAGGCTAATATAAGTGTAAGGAGTGATTGAAAACATTTTGTGTCTTTTTCAGATTAGACTTCCACTGACGATATTACCAGTCATCAATGGCATAATTTACAACTTTATTACTTCCAACAGTCTACACTGGGGAGTAAAAGTTCCCAAACATATGAGGATAGCATCAGACTGTGCTTTTGTATGCATCTTTGGGCTATAAAGATTTGTAATGATGGACTTGGGAAAATAAGCACGTCCCGGCTTCCGTCCAAAGCCTGATTGATTGGACTCCCCGGCATATTCGTCATTTAAGCAATCAGATTCCAAAAAAATGTTAAGGATATGGATTGCAGCCGCATTCAAATGATGGCTCAAGCAAGCCAAGGAATGATCGGCGAGGTAAAATGAAACACACTGAAAGAAGTCCTGCTGAGAGGCTCAAGTCAAGAAACTAGTTGTGTTCTCTTTTCTTCTTGTACATGAAAGTTGTCATATTTTTTTTTCCATTGCTCAATAAGGAATAGGACTTATAAAACATCAGAATCTCTTATAATGACTAAGAATCATATAGTGAAATAGCCATCTGGGGCAGTGATTATAAAATAACAACAGCAGTACAATGTGGATCATCACAGGATTAAGGTCTTGGATGTTAGGACTGCATCTCTCCATTTTCTAGTTAATTTCGTGATGGCTCAGCCTCACTCACACACAAAGCAGTGTGAAGACAAGCAGCAGAGACAGGGCGAGACAGAGAGTCTCTTGGCTGGATCAATGAAACGAAATACTTCAGTCCTCACAATCCCGGATCGCAATTTGCAGAAATACAGGCAATTAGTGTGGGGTGGGTAGCCGGAGCTCTTTCAGGAGAATAGTCTCATCAGGCCCTGGGCTCCACGGCAGAGAGCGGCCACAGCATTCCAATTATGGAGCCGCTCTCCAGCAGCAGCTCAATGCAGAGATGGCCACAGGTATTGAAAAAAGGGAAAACATTTGTACGTGTGTGTGTGTGTGTGTGTGTTTGGGGGGGTGGGGGTGGTTGTTTATCTACATTTGACGACTGGCCTTGTGGAGCCTCGGTGACGTGTAAACGTGGGTCACGACGTTCACTTCCACTGTCCCTCCCGCCAGCACCACTGCCTCCGCCGCCTGTGTTCTCGTGATAAACGGAAAAAAAGATCTGTTTGTCAGTGGCTGTTTGGTTGTTTTGGCAGGCGGCGCTCGCGGCAGGCATCTGCCATTGTTTCTGCCCGGCCCCGCGGTGAACCCCGGGTGCCATTTTCAGGGCCCCTGGTCATACCACAGGAGCTCCGCAGTGAGTGCCAGAAACGGACACAGCCATGCGAGTCCATGCGAGTGCATACATAGGCAGCTCACTGGCTGACTATAAAATGAAAGAGATAGCTTTTAAAAGCCCAGGGCCTCTTCTCTGAGGGATACCTTTCACCTGCAGCAAAGTGTGTCTCTGTAGCACACAGCTTCAATGTTCCAAGAGGTGACTTAAAACACCCACAGCCCTCTGGAAGTACATAAATATATTCAGTGCATGTTCCACTGACTTAACTGGCAGAGCCAGGTGCAAACACGACCAAGGTCATGGACTCGGTACCAAGAGAACCGACGTAGGACTCTGACCTGGATCCATGTCTTGGATGAAAGCATGTAAAAATGAACATAGAAAACTTAATTTTTTGTAGGTAAAATGGCAAAACACCATAATAGTTCACCATAAAACACCATGTAGTTCCATTTGTTACACTGTGGTTATTTTTCAAGAGGAGTTATAACAGGTGAAACACATTGTGAACAGCGTGTTCCAATGGGTTCAAAGGCGTGGGTGTTCGGATGAGAAGATGCATGCTTGCTTTCTCTTTCTGAAGACACCATGTTGTGAGTTCCTCACTGGCATTTCTCTGTGATGTATTTAAAAAAAAAAACTAATAGGATCTACTTATCATGCGGCGCACAGTGCCGAGGCAAAGAGACTTCCAGAAGTCAGAATAATTATGCCACGATCAGCAGAACTAATGTTCTCTTGCGTCCCTCCATTGCATTTAGTCCCCCTTTTTCCCATTCTCCTCTGAAAACAAAGACCTTTCATTACGTTTTAGATTATATGCCGGCGGTAATTTAATTCACAGCTTTACACTTCAAAGTTATTCAAACAGAAGCAAATGAGGAGTGCTACAGTAGTTCTTAGCTATGTGCGTGTGTGTGTGCGTGTGTGTGGGACATAGGTCTGTATTTACTTTGTAAATCGCTGCTCCTTCATGTGCCTTTCCTGTGATTACACCCCTTTATTGCTTCTTCTCAAACCAACCTGTTAAAGCGGTAATGAGCGGCAGGCCTGTATGTTCAAAGCATGAGTCAGGTTTAAAACATGGGAGTCAAGCCATTTATTCCATTACCAGAAAATAACAAGGGTCTGAATAGCTTACGCAAGATACTAACCGTTCTGCTTTCATACACTCGCAATAAATTGCAAGGCTGCGATATAGTATGGGGAATCGTGTAATTTTAGGAACGGTTCATATAGATTTTTGCAACTGGTGATTTTTTACTTGCTAGGACCCCATTGAATACAAAACAACCTGTTTCCAATTGTTTTCTTCATTTTCAGTGCCAAAATTCAAGATGGCGGACAATATATACAGAAAAATAATATAAAGGCTTAAAGTGGTCAATGTTTTTGATAAATATACACATAATAAGGTAGACAAGTGAGATACAGACTATTTACAAAAGATTTTTGGAGAAAAAATGGAAAAAATAGAACAAAATTTAAAAAATCTGCATCTTGTTTCATTATTGAAGAGTTAGTTTGTTAGTTAGTTAGTTGTCACTCAAGTATTTATCCTCACCACTGTCACTGTCTTTTTAATATTGGTGAACATCTCCTCAGAGCCTTCACACCTGGAAAGTTGCGTGAATGGTAAGTTGTTACTCTTGCAAGAACACCTTCTACTGCATTGGCTGGCAAGACAACAGCACTTCACAAGCTCCACAACAGCCTCTGGTGCTGGTGGAAGTTTTGACAAAACAGTAGCCCATTGCCCATCAACAATTTGCCTCCATCCCAGTGATAGTGAGTCAAGAATCTTTGGAGCAGGCACTGTATCTTGTGCCCAAACATTTGCTTGCCTGTGTGCTCTCAGAATTTCAATTTCAACTTAATTTCACTTATAGAGCGTCAAATATTACCCATTCTCATGGCGCTTTACAGAGTGTTAAACATTCAGACAGAGCCCATGAGTAACAGGGGCGAGGAAAAACTCCCAAGAATTGGAGAAACATATAGGATGAAACCTCAAGCAGATCCACGACTCAACACACAAATTTCTCACATCCAGCTAACACGTCTGGAGATGGATGAGGACCTACTACAAGCCTACAAAGTGTGTTAATGACATCATCATGACTTGATTGACTTGAAACAGAAACCTTTCCTTTCCCACGGGATAAACGGTAAATGGCGGGACAAACGGTTGTCTATCAATTTACTGATAGGATACCCGATAGGTCCACCGACTCTATGCACGATGTGATTGGCCGGACCGAAGTTTGGTTTTTCCACCTCACAAGCCAACGGAGAGTTGCTAGACTACCCTGGCTGGAAATTACATTTGCTGCCGCTAGCTAGGGTGCGTCAAGATTTCTAGGCTGAGATGTATCTTTTGTCGACATTCTCCAGTGCCCATGATAATGAGACTGTCTTTGTTGATGTCTGGTACCCTGCGAAGGGCAAGCAACAAGACATCTGTGTGACATGTGTAGATATGTGGGGTTTTGCCAAAATTACTTACTGCTACTGCCACCTTTGTGTGTGTGAACTGTGACTGGCAGTTTACATAGTTCAACAGCTTTATGAGCAAGGTAGAGGTTGGCTTTGATTTCCTTCGATCCCAGGAAAGCTTTAACGTCTTTGATTGGTGTAGTCTTGTATTTTGTATCCCTTATCATGTGCTTTTCCCATTGTATGGACCTGTCTTGTCCTGTCTTTCATGGAGTTTGTGATGGTATAGTTGTTAAATAATAAGTAGCCTATATGTCATTGTAGCCTCGTGCCTTACTTTCAACATTTTCAAAGAAGCATTCTGCCAGATCTTAGCAACAGTTTATGTCACTTTTCCTGACAACCATCTCCTGCACAACAGCCATGCCATCTATTAAGATGCTATCCAATGTGTGTGTTAATTGCACTGAGCTACTCTGTAGATTGTTCAGATGATGCTGTTTCTGAAACCAGTGACAATTCATGGATGAAGGCAGACTTAGCTGTAGTGGGCAGCATTAGGCTTGCATAATCAACAAATTCATATGTTCCCACAAGTTCCTGCAAGTCCTGTTAACAGAAAATTTTCGAAGACAAAAGAGCTCATTGTGGACTTCAGGAAGTCTAAAGCTAGCACACACCCCCATTCTCATCAATGGAACTGAAGTGGAGTGTATCACCAGCTTCAGATTTCTGGGTGTCCACATCTCTGAGGACCTCTCTTGGACCCTCAACACCTCTACCCTGAAGGCTTACCAGCGTCTCTTCTATCTGAGGAGGCTAAAGAAGGTCCACCGTTTCCTCAGATCCTGGTGAACTTCTACCCCTGCACCATCAAGCGTATCTTTACCAACTGTCTCACAGTTTGGTATGGCAACTGCTCTGCCCACGACCGAAAAGCATTGCAGAGGGTGGTGAAAACTGCCCAACGCATCACCAGTTCCTCACTCCCCTCCATTGAGGCCATCCAGGGCAAGTGATGCTTGCATAAGGCGCACAGCAGGTTCAGAGGAAGCTTTCCTGCAGATGAACTCTAGCTCTGCATCCCGGTGACAACCAACCTACAAAGCCCCCCCCCCCACCCCCACCCAATGCCTCCTTGCCTGTGCCTGTTGAGGTGTCCACGACCATAGCAACCTTGACGGGGACAACAAGGAGGCAGACACCCCCCCCAATGTATGTTGTTTATACATTGTTCACATTACATAGCCATATTTATTCTGCTCTTATAAGGTAACTGCTAACAGGGTTGGGTAGTAACGGATTACATGTAATCTGGATTACGTAATCAGATTACAAAAATCAAGTAACTATAATCAGACCAGATTACAATAAAAAAATTGTGTAATCAGATTACAGTTACATTGTTGCGGATTACCTGATTACATTTTATCATGCAAACAATGCAACTTTTTTATGATAGCCTAGCCATCTTTTAATTTGACAAGCGGTTCATTCGGATGTTCCTTTTAGACTTTTTTTAAGATATAGTTAAGAACAAAATTATTCATACCCCTGGTAAATATTGATTTTTCTCTTGACCAATATGTTTGTTCTTACTTAAAATGACACTTGCACATGCCAAAAGGTTGCAAGACAATGTGGTAAAAACATGGAATCAAAAAAGTGTTTTTATCTTTTTTAACATTTTTATGAAAAATTGCGTGTTCAAAATTATTCATACCCTTTTTAAACATCTTTATTTACCACCACAGCTCTCAAAATGGTTCATATAATACCCACCAAGCCTCTTCATGTATCCACAATGATTGTAGACTGCACCTTTTTAGCAGCAATCTGGGTTTTGATGCAGGAACAATTATTTGCCATCACTTTGGCCTTGTGCTTACTTTTTTGACGGATTGAGGTCCGCTCTAAAATGCTTATATTGTTCTCTGTTAACCATTTCTTGCCTTGTTTGGCTGTACAGTATGTTTTGGATCATTGTGTGGTTTAATGTTCAAATGCTGCCTTTTGGGGCAGCCATGGCCTACTGGTTAGGGCTTCGGCCTTTGGGCTTGCCGGTTCGACTTCACTAATTCACGGACTGGGATAAATGCAGAGACCAAATGTCCCTCACAGGATCAAAAGATATACTTACTTACTAACTTACATAGGCTACTATTGGGGCAGGTCTTTCGGCACACTGCCTGATCTTTTCCTCCTAATCTTAATGTAGCCTCTTGTTTTAGTGTTACCGTTTACTTTGAGAAAGTCACCAGGGGTCCGTTGCACAAAAGCAGAATTAAGACATCCGGGATAAGTTACTGAGCTGCGCTCAATGAATCCAAAACAAGAGCGTACAGGCTTAATTGGTTGCACAAAGACCAAGCCAGGATGAGCAGACACGGATTCATCAAGCCAGGTGAAACCTATCCTGAATAAGTGCGCGCTCACGGCTCCATCAAATAGACCCCGCCACCGATCACAGATTCACTGATTTACCATGGCAACTAGCGGCTTCATTGCTTCTTCTACGGTGTGAAGTAGGTAGCGATAGCCTTTTCACAACAGCAACAAACAGCAACACCTCTGTTTAGGAGAATATTGCAACTAGTTCCGCGACCACCACGTGTGAAATGGTTAGGCACTCCCATGACGTCACATTGTCGCATGACAGGTCAGGAATGGCGAACATGTAAAAGTTAATTAATGATCACAAACGTTTAAATAATGACAGTGGGTCTAGGTATATGTGATAACAATGTGTAGTGGACAGTGGAAAAATTATTGGTTTCCGTTTGTGGTGACTGCTGACTGAGATAAGGGATGAGATTAAATAGATCCTGGAACTTAGCCTGGTCTGGAGCAGGCTAGCTCCACAGAATAAATCGCCATGGTAACTTATACCATAACATATCCTGCTGCCCCCTATCCCGCGTTTGTGCAACTGGATCACGGATAAATTGAGCCAGGATAACCAAGATATCCCGGCTTAATCCCTTATCCTAGTTTTGTGCAATAGGCCCCAGGCCCCCCTTGTTGAAAAAACATCCCAAAATAATAATTTTCTCACCCCCACAATTGAAACGGACATGGTGTCATTTGGATTTAATGCTTCCCTTTTTTATGCCAATCTCAGGCCATGTCCCTGGGTCAAAAAAATCCAGCGAAAGCTAAATTATTTATCCAGGTGTGTCCTTATAAAGGTTAAGCTGAGTTGTGCATGTTTGGAGAAGAGTGGAGAAGAAAAATAGAATGAGAATTCTTTCACCAATTCTGTGGTGGTTTTCTAAACAGAACTAAACAGTGGCTAGTTTTCATCAAAATCGCTGTTTTTTTTCTAGAAATGGAGATATAATGTCTTTCATGAAATATGAAGTGTTGCCTGTAAAATTTCTGGGAAGTGACCTGGCGAGACTGCCACCTAGTGATAGACCCACGAAAATGGCCTGGTTTTGAGCTGACGTGCATGCGTCACAGATTCGACCCAAAGCGGCAACCGAGTTATGATAAAATGTCCAGATAATCTAAAAGTAATCCTAAAGTAATCAGATTACGTTACATGTTTTTGGTAATCCAACTGATTACGTTACTGATTACAAAAATTGCCATGTAATTTGTAGTCAGTAATGGATTACATTTCAAAGTAATCTGACCCAACCCTGACTGCTAATATACACTGCACATATTTATATTACTCTAAACCTCTATATCTTATATAAATCAACTATTGTCTACACGGCACTACATTTCTTGACCTGTCTATGCACCACTTGTTTATACTTTGTATATCACATTGCACTTTTCTCCTTTTTTGCACTTCTGGTTAGACGCAAACCACATTTCATTGTCTTCATACTTGTACTCTGCAATGACAATGAAGTTGAATCTAATCTAATCTAATCTATTGTGGTGAGTGCAGAACATTACTTTAATTCAAATGATTATTAGGTCATGTGAAGGAAACTTTTAATCAGTCAATGTGTTTTTCCGGGTATGCCAATAAATAGCATAATGGTGGTTACACCCATCACTGGTTGATAATCATGACATCTCATGTCACCCATGGTCATATTTATTACCTAAGCCATTCAATTTTATTAGAAAATGTATGTATATAATGATAATACCTAACATATATCTATTTAAAATGTGTAAAAAGGCGATTATTTGCAATTTTTGGTGATATATCCGCCATCTTGGAGTTTGGACCTGTGCAGTCCGGGAAAAAATTAGAAACAGGTAGTTTTGCAAACTTTAGGGTCTGAAGAAGTGAAAGAACATAATTTGCAAAAATCTATATGAAATGTTCCAAACACCTTTTTTTGCTACATATCGCCCTGCACTAATATGGTCGGACTCAAGCAATTAACAGTGTCTTGTGGATTTAAACACCAGAGATAACAAGGGCAGATCAAAAACCACAGAAAAGGAATCAGGTTAGAATTTCAGATCATCTCATAGATTATAGATAGCCTCGGTGTAAATCTGCAATTGCAGTTGAATATGTTCTGCAGATCCCATCACAACCACTTACCCTGCATGGAGCGGGCTTTATGCGGGGGCGGGCTTTATGCGGTGACAGACAGGGGTTATAGTTAGGAACACTGTTGTACACAACCAATGGCTGCACTGATGGCATCAGTATTAAACAACACTGTCTTGTTATCCTCTTTGGAATCGAGTAAACAACTGCATTTTAATCCTTCAACCGCAAGAAAAATGTGTTTGCTTTACCTGTAAGAGTTTATTGTATCAATTTAAGTTTAATATGCTGAAGTACCTCCCTTGGAAATCAGAAGTGAAAGAAGCGTTCCCAGACCAATACTCTTTTCGGAATCAGTCTGTTGGTAGCCAGGCTAGATATACAGTATATAGTTTCACAATCAGTGTGAGCGCTTTGTTTCACAATGCCTAAAAATGTAACTGTCTTGTAATATTTCTTTTTTTTTGTTTGTTTAATCATCCATCCATCATTACAGTACATCCATTGAAGGATAAAAAAAGGTTCCATGCCAACTGGTCATTGAAAATTCTTATGTATACTTCCAATGTTAAATGTGTGTTGGAGTGGAAAGAAATTTAGTTTTTCATCAGCCATCAGTATTTAGGAAAAAAATTTGTAGTGTTTATTATTGTCCCTTAAAATAATTTTAAATATGTTGCATAAAGTACTTTTAGCATATTTATGGATTCTGAACTATGATGTTCAGAATCTCTTATAATGATTTTATTTTGATGTTCAAATTGTATGTGGAAATTTTGTTTCTAGACTGTTGCTTGGTTTGATGCATATCTGAAGTATTTCTGCTAAATAAGTTCAACCAGTTCAGCTAAAGTAAATTTCTGAACTTATGTTTGATGGAAATTTGAACTGTATTTCAAATACCCTAGCCTGGAAGCCAGCCCGAATTAACCTCACTCACGAAATTTGAGGTTGGGAATTTTGAATTCTGAATAGAATTGAGTATGGCTACACCAGCTACCGCCATTTCCATTAAAATGACAATGATTCTAGGCTTTCTTCAACATCACAATATTACATAATGTCCTAGCGAGGTCCATTTTTCTGCCAACAGTAAAATGTTGCTAATGATGTGTTGAAGTGGCATAGTTTTAAAATGAAACGTCAATTTGAGGATGAAAATGTCCAAAAGATGTTTTTTGTGCCAACAAATGGTAATTTGGTTACACTTTACTTGACGGTATCTACATAAGAGTGACATGACACTGTCATGGACGTGACATAAACATTATAAACAACTCATAAACATTTATGACATGACGCTTCTGTTATTAAGTTTCATTTATTTTTTGTCATGACAAGTTAGAATTAGGGTTAGAGGTTAGGATTAGGGTTAGGGTTCATGTGTGATGACATTGTCATGTGTTCATGACAGTGTCATGTCACTCTTATGTAGATACCGTCAAGTAAAGTGTTACTGGTCATTTTAGTCTTCTTTTTCCAATTGTCGAGGTTTTCCTAATTCTAGTCATTGATAACAACATAGAGCTATCCAACATAATCACATATTTTGTGGTACACAGACATGTCTGCAGAAAATGTCAAGCGTTTACCCTGATTCTGAAACTACCCATATAATTGAGCATAATTGTGTAAAATTACTTTGACAAGACAACTCGGCATTTTGCCTTGTGGATGTGAGATATAAATGTTGAATCATACAGTACATAGAAAGCTTCAATCAGAAGAAACAGGAAAAGAAAAAGACCATGAAATCCTTAGTCTAACGATAAACATCTCTTCTAAGACATTAAATTACTCTCAGTACAGTTTATAGTGTAAGGCTAAACATGTTGCCATGGCATGAATTATTACTTCCTTAAACACTGAAATGCAACGCTAACTCCGTCAGAATTTCAAACATGGCTCTGCCTTGGGAGTAGCTAGAGCCCATTTATGATTTCTCTGTGGGGTTGCATAATGGGTTTTGCTGTGAGTCCCACACACATATCCTTTCCTCTGTCTGGGACATTTCAAGCAATTGGAGCAATGGCTGCATTTTTCCTCCTCCTAAATAACACAGAACTGTATGTTCTCTCCCGAGGTATGGCAGACGCTCTCGATTCCTGCGTCGTCTACCTGTCCAAGGGGACTGACAATCTCCCACGAGGTTTCTGATGGCTTAAAGAGGTTCTTTGCCAAGGTCTCATCCCCATATGCTGTCTCGAGCTTGTCACGGGGGACATGACATATAACCCTCTGCTTTGAGCAGGGTTACATCCTCCTGAACTTTTAATCTAAAATTAAATCTTCGTGGAGCAAATTAAATCTTTGCAAAACGCATGTGTCTCTCAAATTGGAGGCAATCAGACCTCCACCTATCTGCTCAAATCCGCAGTCCCCTGGCTGCCGGGGGTTGTAACCTTCATGTCACTGCGTGGAGGTAATTACGGAAAAGAACAGACAAGAGGCTTGTTTTGCACTTCAACATTTTTTCTTAAGTCGAGAAATCTGCTCCGTGTCAGTCAGGGAGAACAAAGGCGTATGATGAAGACTTCACCGTGGCAGGCGGGCAGGTGGGCGGGCGGTTTGGCTGAGCGTTTTGCGATCTGAAGTGGCGCGGTGGCCCGAACATGCGGATATGAAGACGAGCCTGGGGAGAGAAGGTGCAGAGGCAGCAGCTGGAGATGCAATGGCTGACCCGGCGCTTCCCCTGCAGGGCATGTAATGCTGTTGTCAAGGCCACACAGCCCCCCACGGTGAGCAAAGGAGATCAAACTTGACGCTTCCTCGCCACCATCCCCCCTCCCCCCACACACACACAACCCCCAACCCCCTACACACACACTCACAACCCCACCCCTCCACAGTCCGTATCTAAGCCGATTACCTTTTTGCCGATTTTGCTCCTTGCATCCTTTTCTTTCTTCCTCTGTCCCTGTGTAAAGCAATGTTTATCTGGAAAATTCATCACAAAGGTTGCCGTGTCACAGCCAATATGTCATGGCGGCCCGTCTGTCCTAGAAAGCAACGGTTGACCCCTGGGGGCGTCGAAATCGGAGCAGTGCCCCATTCGTGGGGGTCTCGTCTTGCAAAACTCGCAAGCGTAAAACGCGAGTCTTCCTTTTGTGCTAATAGAGGCGGTGATGTAAAGTTGGTCTGTGCACGGCTGGGTGGCTCAGGAGACCCGAGCTGGTATAGCCACACAGCCTGTCCCTCCCGTTGGATCCAGGAATCAGTTTAGTGCTAAATTGACAAAGCTACTGGATGTGACAGGGGCAGTCATAAGATTGCATTTTGTTGGATCAGTGTTTCTCATTTCTCTCTCTCTTTCTCCCTCTCTCTCTCCCTCTCTCTCTCTCTCTCTCTCACTTTCGCTCTCTCTTTCATTCTCTGTTGCAGCGATGGCACACTCAGATCACTGCTGAATTTAAATTGATATGATTTATCTCGATCCAAATCACAGTTGTGCCTTTGCTCCGTGGAGATAGAAAGACATGAAGTCCATGCACTGTAAAGACAGGATGATCACAGTTCAGGGGAAGGCTTCCTTCAAATCTTCATGATTTGATTTGAGCTGACTTGTAACCAGCGAAATGTCAACCATTCATGTAATGACCCCATATATGAAAAGATCAGCTAAAGAAAAGGGGATGTTTGTATACTGCATGTCAGGTCTACAACCTTTTCTCGATCTTGTTTATTGACTTGCTGATACAGCTTGCTTCATGTTCTCTATTTTTTTTTAATCTAGTGTAAAAGGATTTCCATTGGAAAGCATGCCCAGGCTGCCATGTACTGTACTGTGGCTGGAAACCTCAGCTGTTGACTCTCAGTACATGGCTATGGAAGGAGCATCCCATTTGTCTCCCTCAAGGCGTTCCCGCGGCTGTCTAGGCCTCTCTGTTGTGTTCCTCAACCTTCAGGACTAAGTGGTTCTCTCACAGCCTGCGTGAAGGGTCCCTGCAACCGCTGTGGAGAGGAATGGGCTGGGGATGGGGCTGGGGGTGGAGGGTGCGCTGCCATGACTGAAGAGGTCACTCGGCACACACACACACACACACACACACACTCCACTCCACACAGGGTTTTTGCCCCTAAAAGAAAAAAAAAAATTGCAGTCTGTAGTTTCAGCGCCACAATAAATTGAATCGAATAGGTTCCCCCCTAATACGCCCCGAGAGCCATGGGTCCAGACTGTTAATAAAGGCACCTAAGAGTGACCCCCCCCCCCCCCCCCCCCTACACACACACACACACACTGGGTCGCGCCCCAATCCCCTCCCTGCCCCCCTGGTTGCCGCAGTGGGCTGGACTCACAAGCAGACTTCAGCCCCAGCCCCCAGCGGAAAACCAGAAATAATCGAATGTTCAGGCTTGGGCTGTTCCCAGGCCTGACACAGATTCATAACCAGAAATAATCACGGCAATCACAGGTTTCCTTTCAGGAAGGGATGAATTCATCGACCGGAGCCTCGATCAATTTCCTCCACTGAACCACAAAATGGAGTTACAGGCCAAAGGAACTTCGGACAATATTTTGTCTTCATGTTCACAAACATCAAGATTGCTGTTTTATTTTTTTTGTACCTTTTTTTAGCTGACTGATGTGCACATTTGAATTAAGTGACACTAGAGCTCAGCAGCACTTGAGGACACGAACCCTCCAATGACTACAGTCAGTATTATATATACCGCTGTCAGATTCATTCTGAAGGACAATTTCAAAGCAGCGCAGTGGAGACTCTTTAATGCCATCCATCCATTCTTTATCTCGTTTGCTAGGAGAACAAGGGGCACAGGGACATCAAGCGATACCACCATCCGAGACAAATACAGCCCACGATGTCATCATGCCTTGAAGCTAAAAGCAACTTTAAGGTTAGCTGCCTTCATCTCTAAGCTGCCTTCATTAGCTTCATAGCCCCAAGTTCAAATATGTTTAAATCAAGCTGCACACAGACAGACACGCACGCATGCGCGTGCACACACAGACACACACACACACACACACACAAATTATGGGTTACTTAGGTCAAAACTGTAGCTCTAAGCATTTGTCTTTAAGCAAAACAAGGCAGAGGTCTTTTTTTTTTCTCACCGGCGGAAGAAAAAAACAGTAAACAAATCAGAAATTCCATCTTGGACTTAATCTGTTCTTCCAGCCCGAGGCCTGGTCTACCCACTCAAGGGTCCCCCCTGCAATCGACTGCCACTCTCAAGGGAACCAGCAGAAGAGGAAAGCGCAACAGCATGGAAATCTCAATACACAGTTCACCCAGATTGGTATTGGAGGGATTTACAGTACACTGGCTATAATGTGCAGCCAAGCATTGATAATGAAACAGCCACACAGGCAACATTTGTGAGCAAAAAAAATAGGGAAAGAGAGAGAGAGAGAGAGAGAGAGAGAGAGTAAAGAAGGAAAGAAAGAGAAATAACAAGGAAGCACACATTATGCAAGAAGCCAGAGATGCTCTCTCCCCCCATTTACACCCGTCTAGTTAGTTAGCGGATGACCTTTTCCCCACTCTCTCATTTGGACTGCCATGGAGGTCGGCCTTTAACGATCAGCAAAGACCAGAGAGGGCTGGGAAAGGGGGAAATGGGAGTAGAGGAGTAAGCATGTCATTTTTTGTGGTGGTGGATTTGTTCCAACAGTGCACTCTGAAGCAGCGGAACGAGTCGTACGCCCTGCTGGGGTATCCCAGGTAACATTACCTGAGGCTGCCTCTCCCTCTCTCTCTTCCTCTCTTTTTCTCCTCTCTCTCTCACTCTCTCCTCTGGCGGCATTTAAGGACCTGTCAAGAGGAGGTTGGCGTCGCATTTCATAAAACAATTATCAAAGACGGGCAGTGGCAACATGCCCGTTAGGGCTGATTGCGTTCTCGCGGCCCGAGATGCTCTGCCATTGCAGCCGCGCTAAATGATTTATAGACGATAGGAGATCCAAGGCTGTGGAGGCCAGCGCCGCACACTACACACACTGAAAAGAAATGTGGATGAAGGGGGAAGAGGCAAAGCACGAGTGACACTACGTTTGAGAAGGACGAAGAGGGAAAACAAGTGAGAGAGTGAGCGACAGAGAGAGAGAGAGAGAGAGCGAGAGACTGGAGACTGGAATGGTGACGTCCATGAGAGTGAACTCAGGTTGTTGAGGACACTAAATCAGCATTTGCACGTCCTAGAAAGCACCTGTGTTTAGATAGCGACGAAAAGCGGGCTGATGTGTGTGTGTGTGTGGGGGGGGGGGTGGTATTGGAGCAATATTTTCTGTCTCCTTCTTGCCAAGCCAAAGGCAGGCAGATAAGCAGCCATGCGCAGAGTGCAAGCCGGATTACAGACAGGTTCTGGGACGCCGGAGGGACGGCAGGCCATCGTTTCCCCCCATGCACATTAGGGGCTAACACATAGCATCACGTATCTGTTATTGCCTCCAAAGTGGTCCCTGTGACACCCGCGTCCGTCTGGCAGAGGGTGTGTGTGTGTGTGTGTGTGTGGCCCCTCCCCTGGCCCTGTGCTGTGAGCAGGCAGGCAGGATCGCACGGCCCATCAGGGGGGGAAAGAAGGAGGTGGGGAAAAAAGAAGTAAATTAACCCCACGCACAACTGCCAAATAACAACGGCAATTTCACACCTGAGCGAACAAAAACACGACCATTCGTTTCTTGTCCTGACAGGCAAAAGAGGGAAAAAAGAAAACGAAAAAAAAAAAACCCTCATGTTTAGCTCGGGCGGGCAACCAACAAGAGGCTGGGATCACCATCAGTCAGGCTGGTGTTTGCCGCACGAGTGAAGGCATCCGTCATACGACTGCGATCGCTGATTACTTTCATAATGGACCTGTGCTTAAAGCAACGTTTTCGAACTATTAATCCACACGGTAATGGAATGGAGGCGCAAAGGGTGGTCCGACACGCATGCATTTTGCGTTCGTTTGCTTTGGGGATCTGAAGGCGTTGCCCGTAGTGGAGGATGCACTGGAGTTTGCCAGATTACTGATGCTTGTTTGAATCTGCAGTGAAATGTCAATTCCACAAAAACATGATGTTTGCGTCAGCGAACACCCGCTGTACCCGCTAAATACCTAAAGGTTTATGGCTTAAAATGCCAGAATAGCTGCAAAATGACAACTACCATAAACACGAGGTCGTTCATTAGGCATGAACACACTGAAGCGCCTTTTCACCACTTTCTGTGCTGGAATAGTATTATTGTAGTATCAAAATATTATCAAATGTCACTTTAAATGTATTTTAACATCTTTAAAAAACAAAACAACTTAAGTGATACAGTAAACAACAGTAATGACATTTTAATTGAAAAATAATTGTTTAAGGATTCTTGTATGTTTTTATGTGATGTACAGTAGACATTTGTACAAACATAATAGATATTGCAATAGTAAAACAAAAACAATGTCTTCTGTATGCACTAATGCTGTATGCTGTAGGCAAAAAGAAAAATAACTCAGATTGGTCTCCCTGGAAAAATGTGTCCATTGCAAGAGGAGAGAAGGCCATGATAATGTGTAGGCCTATACTGACCATCCATACATGTAGTATTTTCTGTTAAATCACTGTACAGGGGGAAAAAAGCTATGTGACGTCTCACCCAAACAAAGTAAATAAAATTGACGCCAAAATCCCAACAAACGGGCAAATGGAGCTCAACGGCAGAGTGAAGAGGGGCTGGAGAGCCTTTTGACATCTTCCTCACAGTGAGCAAACTCAATGTGACATCAGTGAGAGAAACTCCCAATTAAGGGGCCAACTGAGTCCTCCAGCAAAGCCTTGCTATTAATATATATATATATATATATATATATTATTTTTTTTTTTTACAATACATGGAAACTCTTACCAAGTGCAAGGCCAATTTGTACCCCCCCCCCCCCCCAGGCTAGGGTAGAGGAAGGGCAGAGGATATTACAAGCATGACTTGAGAGTGAGCAATGTCCACTCTCCTCCAGCGTAGGGATGACGGTGGATATGATCCTAACCCCCCCCACGCACACACACACACCATCCTCCATCCCAGCCAAAGTGGACTATAGTGCCTGTGCAGCGGATCGATAGGAGGATGTATTTTTCCTGTGGTACACCGAGGGAAGGTATTGACAAACTTCAGATCATCCTTACCTGATCTACAGTACAGATATCATCACTGCCTGCTGCGACAGTCTGTTTCCCTGGCAACTATATTCTGTTATAAAAAAAAAAATATATAGTCTACACTGTCGTAAATTAAAATGCTATTGCCAGCTGTGTGTGAGAGAGGGAGGGTGTCTGTATGTGTGTGTGTGTGTGTGTGTGTGTGTGTGTGTGTGTGTGGGTACTCTAATAAAATGCCCGGTGTGGCGCACACATTTCCAGTCAATTCCAGAAACATAGGCATTCATTTGTATGACCAAAACCAGTGATTGCCAGGCCCTTTGCTTAGCAACTAGTGCATTACTGAAGCAGTGTGTAGCGATGATAGAAAGGGAGTGAATTATTTGTAATTATGTGTCAGAGTGGAGGGAGTCTTCTTTTGAACCACAAATCATATGCCAGGACATTATAAACACAACTCACTCCCATCTGACATGAACAGAGAGCTCTTTAAAATCAGTATGTAAATCCATTTTCCTGTCCCACATTTATGGACAAAAAAAGATGGATTACTCAATTGGACTTTTTTACATAATCCTCGGGGGATAATACTCCTGACTGTGGACGCAACATTATTTACTGCAATAGCTTATCACGCGAGGAAAGAAAAGAACGGAGAGGAAAACGGAAACTCGTAATATTTGGAAGGAGTTTCTGAGCGACAGTTGCCATGGAGTGAACCAATTAGCGAGTCGACACATTGGAGGGTGACTCGGGTGACTCGGGTGACTCAGCGCATATCATTGTGCAAACGGCAGTCAGTAAATTAACGTTAAGTGGCTGTGAACTAAAGCATTGTTTGCACAGCTGCGGCCCGGTGAAGGCAACGTGTGCATTTTTGAGTAAGTCCATGGCTGGATTGTTGTGTGTGTGTGTGGGGGGGGGGGGGGGGGGGGGGAGCAGCCTTCATGGCTGTTTATATAAATGCTGATAAAAAGTTTGCCATCTCCCTAATCTTTTTAGCTCTGTGGATTGGTTGCAGACAGGGTAGAGGCACGTCTGCGCTTTAAGCCCTACTTGTGGAGTGTTGAAGCCTTTATTATTCAAGTGACTAGTTTACCTGAGCCACTGTATCCCCCTTGTAGCATGTTTACCTTGACCACATTCCCAGTGCTGTAGTACCATGTGTACATTGTCCATAAATTGTATATTTCATATATATTGTGTTTTATATTGTCTATATATTGTCTTTCCAGCTAGAGAGGGACACCGATGGCCAGAGCTAAATTCCGGGTGTGTGCTAACTCACTAGGCCAGATAAAGTGGACTCTGATTCCCTGGGCCCTCTGCCTTCCTGGAAGAGGAGGGAAATCTGTGGCATTTAAATCAGAGGCATCATCTGTAGCTACTGCCATGTGCCCCCTCCTCTCTCGCTCGCTCTGTCTCTCCTCTCACTTATATAATTCAGCCATAAAACTATTATTACTAGGAATACAACAGTGTTGTAACAATCATCAAGGCTAAGTGAACTCTTGAACTGTTTGTTTTATCAGGCCACATGAAACATTTGTAGCCACAGTGCCATTTTGCAAAGTTCATCTGGGCAGCGTTTTCCACTAGTTGGAAATCTCCACGGCAACTTGTCATCCCATGTCTCATCATCACATGCGTATATGTTTATTTTCTGCTCTCCCCCCTGCATACAGCACAGCACGGAGGGTTGGGAGCTTCAAGACATTGGGGGTGGGAGCTGAGATGAGGGGATTGGGGGGGGGGGCGGTGAGATTGTGTGTGTGTGTATGTGAGGGGCGACATGCTGTACATCATCAGTCACGTTAGTGCAAACAGATGCCGCTGCCAGCAGCCCTTTTGATTCGCTTAAAATGCTGCACACAACAGAAATGTTCAGACTCTTTTTTTTTTTTTTTTTTTTTTGCTCAACTGTTACATATTTCCGCGTATTTGTCTCCCCGATTCAGCGCCCGTGGCAACCGCCCATGTATCAATGTCAGCTCGCCGTCGACAGCCCGCAAAAGAGCCGAACTCAGCAAATGGCGTGGCACATGGGTTGTGCAAAAGGGGAGAGCCTGATGAGACTTCCTTGGCTCCACTACATGGACGAGGAGGCAGGGGGGCCCACAGGCTGGGAGAATTGAATCGTGTGTGAGTGCCCAGGCATTAATTGGTGGGCTGTTTTTTTTTTATCCCCATGCCGTTCAGGGTCCCCCGTGCCTGGTTTCACATGAAGTTTAATACGCCTATTAAGAGAGCACTGCTGAGGAGGGGCGGGGTGGGTTTCATGACACCATTAAAGGAGCAGCATGCCACATATATATCAGCAATATTTGGGGGTGAGGGGAATGTTTTATCTTTTTTTTTTTTCGTTTGGTAGCATGAACGCCCTGCTGTGCTCTTCACAGAAAACTAAAATGCGAGTTGACAAATGTGAAAATTGGAATAGGGCAAAGAGCTCGCATGTCCTAACTCATAAAAGCAGGGGTCACGCGGGAGCAGGGTGTGTGGATGTGTGTGTGGATGTGTGTGTGGATGTGTGTGTGTGTGTGCAAGGGTTGCGCTCTGGCGAGGAAAAGGAGGACATCCTCTGGCCCAAGCAGTTTGTCGCCGGTCAATTAGTCCCATTTTTTGTCGCCCGCAGGCGGAGAGGACAATTAAGGAGGACGCAGGTTGTGCCAGAGGGAGAGCACTCACATCCAAGAGGGCTTAACCGAACTGATGGGGCCGGGCCACGGAGGCCAAACACTGGAGACCACGGCGCTCACAATATTATGTCTTAGGACAAGCCATAGGATCTCGACATTTGACGATGACCATTCAGTTACTGTACTGAGCTGACTTGATAACTCTGCCCAAAGGATTGCTATGCTATACTGACTACTGGCTGAAATATGGATTTAATAATCACACTACTGTATTCTTATTCTGGTACAACACTGGCGAGCTCAGTCATGGGAATACATTTCACAGCACATACACTCTCCTAATGCTGTTGATCCAGTCGGAATTGATTGTGGTTCTGTGCAGAAAAGAAAAAAAAAGAGATTTTTTTTAGTACTTACCTCAACGTTGAACTAATGTAAGCCAATCTCTGAAGACGTAAGAGCCACCGGAACATGTGAGTCATTTGTATGAGCTGTGTGTCAGGTCTATTTGCCACAGTACACTGACAACAAAGCAGGTTCACCTTGTGTACAGACCCTTTCAATCTGTTCCTAGAGGGTTTCAAAACCAACGGAGGTCATTTGAAATGAAAAATATACTGTATTGCACTTTAGTGCTCAACTAGGCTACAAAATGTCGACTTAAAAACATGTTTTTTTTGTCTCCAGGTTACCATTAGCTCAATGTTGTTTGTGTTCTGTGCCACCGGAAATGCCTTAGGAATGCACATGTTTGTTTAAGCTGTTGAAAGGGTCTATGGGCACTTGTCCTGGCCTGAAGGAAGACGTCTCAGCCAGAACTCGCCCAGAGGCAGCCAAACTGTTACCAGAAGGACAGGACTGCAAGTAACGTGGCTTTGTAGACCACCTCCTGTTAAGCACCAGAAATAACACCATTAGCAACAGAGCGGATTTGAGCGAGCTGACAAGCTAGCTAGGACTTGTCACTATGTGATTGGATAGCGTGGCAAAAATTGCATGACATGTTTTTTTTTTTACATTTCATCACTAGAAACATAAATAACATGTTTTTGCGAGACTTTTCACATTATTATTCAGATCTGGTTTCCCCTTGTCTGTGGCAGGTAGACTGCAACTTCATTTGTCTGGTTCCATTTGCCTTGTGTTTTGAAGAGCACAGAAAAATAACTTCTGACAGGTACTTTCTGTTAGATGCACAGCGGCACCCCCACGTTGTGCTTTCTGAAAAACATCATGTTCTAGAGGGACTGCACACTGTGCTAAAAGTTTTCTGGCGCCAGCTAAGATGGCAGCCAACAGCGGCCAAAAATGGGTCCAGTGGAAGGCCAAATTCAACTGTTATCTGAAAACGCTGTAATAACAACTGAAAAGTTAGGCCAGCTTTAATTGATTCCATAAATTTGGCCTATCCCAAATACGAGAGGCGTGGTTAATGAACAATACACTCACTCGTTTTACGGACATCTGGCAAATTTTCAGTTGCAACCCTGATGCAAGAAAACAGAACCACAAGCCCCATTGTGGCGCTCCATCTTGCACTGAAAATAGAAATATTACCGCCATTAAGCAGAAATATTAGAAGGGAGCTCCAGACGCAAAATGAACAAAATGACAAGAGCGAAATAAACATGTTGCTGTTGTTTATGTAATGGGGACGCTTGTGTTTATTGCAGCATACAGAAAGCTGGAAGAGGAGAGGAAGATTCTGCATCACAAGTTTACTGTCCAGCTGCGGTAAGCTATCTTGCCCCTGTGTATCTTTATTTTTTTTCGCAATACGACTGGCTAGGAAGAGGGTGACCTGTTAAAGAGCTTTACGTTACATAATTAGAAGAATAATGCAATCCGACACTCAACCTTTGCATGTTTTAAAATGGATTAAATAATTCAATGTGCTATTCAAACATGTATCTCATCCTATTCGAACTGCACAACAGTAGACTTGCAGTGGCAAAGAGATCTAGGCCTACACACAATAATCATGGACCGTGCGAGTGGCACCAGCAAGTGTTCAAATAGTTCCTGCGTAGTCTCTAATCGCGTCATTATTCATGCCTGCCTTATTAAAATATTTACTCATTCTTCCGCTTGTTGACTCACAACTTTTATGACACATTTTAATTTGTTTACAAATTCATATTGGTCGACATCAACTTTGGGCAAAGATATTTGTGATATCAGGCGAGAGCAGAGTGGTTGAAGTAGGTCACCCAATGAGATATCACTCAAAATAGATCCTGCATTATTTGGGCGCGTTTCCGCTTAGTTGCGCTAATCTTGAGGAGATTTCACAGAGAATTGCCTCGGCATCACCTTGCGGATCCGTGAGTGGCTTATTCCAACTCTCGTCTCGTATTTTAATGAGCCTCTGCACAACACGACACATGCTCTTGGTCCAGGTGTCGAAGAAAATACAGAGCACCCTTTAGCATTCAGATGTAAACCCCCCCTCCCCCTCCCTCTCTGAAGGTGCCTTGCACCCTTCATAAAATATACAGTGTAACAATCACCTTGATTTACTGCCCCGTAGGAAGGGTATTATTTTCAGAGGAGAAAAAATCAATAGAACTGAAACTCTTGCAAATGCCTCTTTTTGTCCTCGAGAGGTGAGTGGCTGTGTTCTGGAATAATGTGTCTCCTGAAGTATGCACGAATGACATTATTCTCCGGTGGTAATGGTGGCCTGTCGTAAAACAGGGTCGGCTTGGTGGCACTGTCACACGGAGAAATTATTTAATATCACTTTTAATTAAGTCAGCCTACACAACAGCTCATTACAATGAAAGGTTGATTAACTCAGCATATCTGCTCCTCCATATAGTCCATTCACTTTTATGTCCGCCTGTCCACTCACTAGCCTTGAGCCGAAGCGATGCATAGGAGCCTCCGCACATGGACTTAACCCAGCCCCAGACAGTAATATGGACACTGACTGACAACTGAGCGACAACACCTCGGGTCAGCGTCCCTCCTCAACTTAAATCACTTTCACTACCAGTGCAAATATACAGTAGCATGTCTGTAGACAAACTACATAGGCCTAAGCCTGCTCTGAATGGCGTTTATGTGTGTTATCATGATAATTCCTTTCTTCCTCCTATCTACCTAACTCATTAAAAAATGAAAATACACACAACTGTCAACCTGAAAGCTGAATTGGACACCTTTGCTGCTTTTAATTAGAGCACCTCATGAAGATGATAAATAAAAATGGAGGCAGCCGTTAATGCAGGCTAACACAGGTGTAAGCCTTGTTTACTGAACGCACAAAAAGAGGCCCTGGTTGTGACAGAGAGAGAAAAATCCCAGAGTAAACAACTTCTCAGTCACAGATGAACAGGTTGTGAAGTAGATATTCTGCACTTTCAAGAGTCGGAATAAGAGGAGGAAGGAGTATTTGCAGAATATTAAAATGCAAATGTGCATTATGTTTATGGAGTTGTTATTAGGTTGTTAGTCTCTGGTTTTAGTAGATATTTAACATGCTCCTGTAGATGTATTTTATACCACAGAGGAAATATAAGGCTCACGTAAAAGATTAGGAGCCTAATTAATATGTTCCGTCATCGTATTTACAGCACCACACAGAGTACAGAACATGAATATCTGGAGCCTTGATGCGCTTGAGTCATTTGGCATGCTCAAGCACTCTTCCAGGCAAAAGCATCACTCTCTCTCTCTCTCTCTCCATCTTTCTCTCCCTCTCTTACTCTCTTTCTCCCCCTCTCCTCCACACACCTCCATAAGACCCCCCCCCTCTCTTTCTCTCTTTTAAACCACAGCCATGAAGGACACGATGGCCTAATTGGCATGCAAAGAAGCGGTGGAGCCTTCTGTTTGGACTCAACAAATCACACTGTCATCCGGGATGCTTCCCCAGCCTGTCTGATCCAGGGGCAGAGCCGGGAGGTGTCAGCCTGAACCCAGGCCCCTCCACTGGGGATGGGGACAGGGATGGTGGGGTGGGGAGGCCTGGGGGCTTGGGAGTTCAGATGGGAGTCATGCACACACACAAACAAACACACACACACACACACACACACACACACACACACACACACACACACACACAAACACACACACACACACACACACACACACACACACACACACAAACACACACACACACACACACACACACACACACACATACATACACTCACACACACACACATACACACATAGAAACTATAATCTAACTCTTTGGCCTAATTAGCCACAAATCACATGAGTGCATTTGAAAATCATCACTAGCCTTACCTATAAAGAACACCAATAAAAATAAGCAGTTTTTCGATTGAGGCGGTTGAAGCCCATCGGCGGGGTGGGGGCAGTGGAGTACATTAAGTGATTGTAGTGTGCGTTTGCCCATTGACATTACGCTATGAAAGGAGAGGGGGCCCTTGCGTGCCCACGCCCACACATGCAGCTAATTCAGACCGAGAGGACGAGCAGTTTGGTCTGAGAGTCCCAGTGGGTCAAAATAACCCTGAGACTCTTCACTTTTAATTAGATCAATGTGTCCTCCAGCCTGACCACGACTTCTATTCAAAACCGCTGATTCGTACTGTGGGAAAGAAACATATATTGCAGGAAATGTATGCAAGTGTAGACATTTCATCATTGAGATGTAAAAAGATTATGTTAGTCGAGAAAAAGTGAAAGCTTTTTATGGTCTCCAGCAAAAGCAGCTACCACAACAGTATTCTGCACCAGAAAGAGATATTTCTACTGGAAGTTACGAGTTCATTCGCTCCACACTGGCAAAAGAACAGTGGCTAACAACCTAACCGTATGCAAACACAGAGTCCTCGCTAGTTAAGATTAAGGACGTGCCAAGGAGCGGGTCAGCGCGGTAACTAGACAGCTAACAAAGGCGTCTGGACGCAGTGTGCATTCGCCCGGACCGGGAATGCAAAAACTCCGGCCGCGGCCCCAGCTCTATCCATCGCCCGAGCTGCCAGCCTGATCTAATTGTGAAAGCAGGATAAACACTTTGAGTGATTCAGTGTCGGTCAAAAAGGAAACCACACAAATCACCCTGCCCCAAGGGGGCCTGGCCAAGAAATTGGTCTAAGCACAAGCCCGCGACATGGGTACCAATGCAGACCTCCACACTCTTTCCCTTGCTCTCATGTGGACCCCTACACTCTCTCGTTCTTTCTCATGCAGACCTCCCCTCTCTCACTCTCTCTCTCTCTCTCTCTCTCTCTCTCTCTCACTCTCTCTCTCTCTCATGCTCCCATCTTCCCTCCCTCCCTCTCATGACCACAGTCATTTTATCTCATCTTTCTTCAACAAAAAAGAAAACAAAAACCCATTAAAGTGCTCATTGTTATGAGGTTTATGTTTAAGGGAGAGAAAAAAAAAGGACAGAGCGAGATTAAAAAGATGACTGTCTGGCAGACACAGCTGCACACCCTTGAGGTGGATCGTTGACTGATGACTTGAAAAAATATAAATCACAGTCAAAGCCCATCTTCAACATGGCAGCCATTAAAATACTGTAAGTGCACCTGGAATACATATTAGCTGATTGGTAGGCAGACCACCATATATCAAAGGATTACACAGAGCGGGAATGTTTGATCGCCTGTGCTAATTTTCAGCTGCTTAAACAGTGTTTTGAGGTGTATTTCAAGTTAAACACTGCCAAGTGGCTTCGGAGGACTCTGACGAGGTGGCTAAAGAAGCTTTTTCCCCCTCTCTCTCTCTCTCTTGAATGCATTAAAACCATGTTAGCAAAAGAATGAGCTAATCAAGGCCACGGGACATGGAGCTCAGGGTGTAGTGGGGGGAGGGGTGGTGGAGGGATTTGTTGGCAAAGACGTGATTGCTGATCGAACGTGGCCAGGCCCTGCCACTGGATTAGGGCAGTCACAAATAATCCGGAGCCCTTGGGCGAAGACAACGAGATGCCACGATGAAGAACTTGATAGCCGCAAATCACTCGGGCTGGTCAATTAAAGCACCCGTTGAAAAGCATTTCGGCTGTAATTACATCGCACAAATCGTCCCCGACAAGCACACACACCAACGCACACACACGCACGCGCGCACATACACACACACACACACACACACACACACACACACACACACACACACACACACACACACACACACACACACACACACACACACACACACACGTTCATCAACAATATTTATTCCTCATAGAAAGACGGTAAATGAAAATGTCAAGAAGCTCGGTTTGACCCAAACTGCCGTTGTTGAGGGAAGGTTACATACAAATTACCAAACACAGTATCACCTGCTATTATGATCTTATTATGCTCAGCTCTTGTGAAATCATAATCAATTGAAAACGCCAGCATTTGTCCCAGCCAATATTGTCCTGAAAAAAACATGAATACATTTGACAGCAGAATTAGGTTTTCATCTAACCACTGACAAAGAGAAAACAAAAACTTTTAGGCAACAAATTCAATTTCATATGCATAATCTTCTCTTTGTTAAGGCAATGTTTACTTGTGGCCGAGAGCGGGCACAGCATGGTGGAGAGGGAAATTCACTGCTTCCTTTCTCCATCATAGATAAAAGGAAGGGGACAACACTAAGCAGAACAACTCACAGAATATTTTACATTTACTGTCACTTTCGTTTGAAAGTCTCAGTCTATTTGTGCCCACAGAATTAAGCAGGCTTATTTTTTCAACTTTTGTATGAGGGACTGTGGGTCATGCCTCCAAATGTGCCCTACCCCACTCCACTCAAGCGTAGCAAAGTCTGCACTTAGTTCTTCATACTCAATTGTAACCACCAGACGCCACTTATACGTAGCCTACAATGAGGTCATACAGGAAAACACAGATTTGATCCAGTAACACAATGGACCCCCCCCCCCATGTTGAAAACAGTTACGCCCTTGTGTGCAATACTATTAAATACGTACGGACAAATACGGACAAATCACCCTGCATTGTGTGCCTGTAAGCAGCTTGATACTGGTCACCTCAGTGGCTTTTTAAAGTGAATTTGATGTACCTCGGGGCAACAGGGCAGCAATGGTATTCATATTACTCAGACAGGGTTTATGGATTACGGATAGGAATTCAATCCAATCCAATACGCCATTCCGACTGTGGCCCTGGATATTACACCACCACTCCGCCCCCCCACCACCACCCACACACACTTAACTCTTCCTCCTCCCAGCCCCTCCAACCTTCTCCACCCCCACATCCGGGGGGAATTTTGCCGACGCACTCTCTTCAGTTGGGCTTTATTATCTGTGTGTGTGGGTGGCAGGCGGGCGTGTATGAAAGGGCATGATACAATTGTTTAGTGGACCGTTAGCCAGACTTCAGGCCTGATGGAGAGATACCAGATTGAGAATGACTCAGACGTCAGCCCAGGCGGCAACCACATCCGGCCCAGATGTGGTTCACATCCGGCCCAGTCTCTGCAGTGGGACTCCTGGGAAGCCGCTCATGAAAGTGTCATTTCGATCAATACGCGAAGGCATAGTAAATATTATATATATACATAACATTTATATGTATATAAGATTGTTTAAATATCGCTGTGACATAGGGGTCATTTCATGCATGTCATGAAATGAATAAACATGTCAGGGTGAATTACACATCAGCCTAATGATTCACAACACTATAAAGATGAGCTAAAAGAGCGCTATTGTGTTTCACTGGACTGGCTGAACCATGCATACGATTAAGTCCATTTAGGGGAAAGGGCTGGTGTGTATGTGTGTGTGTGTGTGCATGTGCATGTGTGTGTGTGTGTGTGGATGGGAGGGGTGAAGGGGATTCTGGGATAGCATTGGTTGTGGCTGACAGGCTTTAAAGGATTGGCAATGAGAGTCAGCAGTCACAGTTCAACTGTACCTGTTCAACAGGCCCCCCTTCCTCTTCCCCCCACCACACCCCACCTCACACACCCTCCTGAGTATGGAGGGACTCTGTGTGTGTGTGTGTGTGTGTGTGTGTGTGTTTATACATATGTATGTGTATGTGTGTTGTGTTTGCATGTGTGTGTGTGTGTGTGTGTGTGTGTAGGGGTGGGGGGGGGGGGGTGTTGTTAGGGGTTGGGGGTTTGATTAGGTTTACGAGATAAGCGTAGGCAAGATTGAAAGCTCAATACCACATTACTAATTACACTTCTGCGGAAAAAAAAAAGTCAAGTGAAGTCCCCCCGCGGGAAAATACTTCCATTAAACATGATATGTGGGTTACCGTGCTACTATAAACCTGACACTGCAAGCACAATATACAATTCCGTTACTTACGGCTTCAGCCTCTGTCCTGATGGCCTGCACCTAGCTAATACGGCCTCCCAAAAGATCCGCTCTCCACATATGCCCACCACAATAAACCAGCACCTCAGACAACCACTGCAGATAAATGTCATTATTACTGATATTCAGGGATGACTCCATCAAGCAAACATAAGGGACCATATAACAACGTGTAGCCTACGCAGATTTTCTCACATACGCCCACTCCCCATCCTCCGACAAGCCAGATGTTTACTCATTTTATTTTTTAAAACTCTTGCGTTCTTGAATGTTTAATGAATATTGGAGGACATAAAGGAAAACATAATATTTTACTGTGTCAGGCCGCTGGTGTTAAATTAAGGCCCTGGAAGGCGTCAGGACAGAATGCAGTAACTTCCCAGAAGCTGAAATAAAACCCTGATCCACAGATTTACGAGGTTATGCAACGAATCCAAGGTAGTGTTCTCACCCATATCACCTCTTAACACAAGCCTCTCCAAGAGGCCTTGGATTTCCTTTTTATGGTCTTAAAAATATATATAAATAAAGCACTAGCCTAAGCAGTAAGCCCTTCCCTAAAATGGTCTCAGCAGCTCAGATAGAGAGTGCATTTATATTTATTAAGCTACTAGCACGGAAAGCATAACAAATACTGATCACACTGACTCTATGAATTGTTTGTGCTCGCCAGTGTATGTCGCTAAGAGTGTTTTGATTGCTAATGCTATGGGTGGTGACTTGCTTAATTTAATGCCACAATGGTCACTGCATTTACACAACACCAGCGACAGAACTTGCAATAGAAAGCCTTGCTGCTTTTCAATTATGTGTTCTACACCCCTTTCAGACATAGGATCACCTGAGATTTAAAACTCAACATGAAGTCTACTGCAAACCTATTATTAAGCTCACATATTGACACACACTGAGACACACATGCACACAGGCTAAAAAACACATGTAGAGATCATTAATTCATAATGGGTCAGAACATTAAACCACAAGCGACCTGTACTGCTGGCCACAAATGGACTTAAGTATTAACAAAGTCCTTTTAGGCAAGTCCCTCCACTCGGCGGCCATATACCAACGTTTTATGGGCACTCATCGGGCACAGTCTTTGGGTCGAACTGCGCGTGCGCAAGGCTTCACGACACCAATCTTGCTCCAGCGGCGAGATCACAACACATGATTGACACGATGTCTTCACAACAAACCATATGATTGGCTCAATGTATTCACATGTCGACGTTTTGCCAAGGAAGGGGTGGGATATGTGTAGACAACGACCATATTGGCGTGACAAACTAGCCCCATGCATTTCTATGGAGTATTTTTTGAGTGCTGTGTCTCCACATTAGAAAGTCTCTGGTATTAATCACAGGCCCACTATGTTTAACCACACACGCATATAGCGAGGCACTTTCACAGGAAGCAGTCTCCCACTGTGTCCAGTTATCAAGAATTCAGATCCTCCTACGTCCAACACGAGTCTTTTTTTCCTTCTTCATGTAGCGGACGTGGATATCCTCAGCCACCCCCTCATGCTGCGTGCACCACCACATCACATTCAGACCTCATTATTCCACGCCTCTGCTTAGCTTGATGTGACGTTCAGGGAGCCCTCCTCCTCATCATCCTCCTCCTCGCAGTGTACAAAAAAAATAGTCTGGCAAGTCTATGGCGCTTCAGACGTAAATCACAGCTTTCAACATGTGCAATATCTCTCAGATGTCTGGGTTGCCCCTGCATTCACTACTGCACAGATACCACATATTTTGAATTTCTTTGCCAATCTTTTCACACCTCATTAAATGTTAATACTTCAGAGGTTTTTTTTCTTGCTTTGTTTTTTTTTTTGCCATGTGCATCTTTTCATCGCGGAATAATCACTTGAGGCACAAGAGTGGGGGGGGGGGGTGCAAACCTTTGAGGGGGTACTCCAGTGAGTATAGTATAAGTATAAGTATATGAAGTATGTGAACATGCAGTGAGGTGAAGCACACACTAATCCCAGCGCAGTGAGCTGCCTGCAACAACAGCGGCGCTCAGGGAGCAGTGAGGGGTTAGGTGCCTTGCTCAAGGGCACTTCAGGCGTGCCTACTGGTCGGGGCTCGAACCGGCAACCCTTCGGTTACAAGTCCGAAGCACTAACCAGTAGGCCACGGCTGCCCCAACTGATTGAATTGTTGATTGAACTGTCACATAACACCTTTTTGTGATTGATCATTTTTCCACCAGTCGTGTCACGGCAATCTCCGAAACAGTTGTAGTGATGACAGCACCGGTCCAATGAGAGTGGCAACCTGAAATGTGGAGGGGGGAACAGGGGGAAGAGAGGTTTGACGTGAGATATAACTGATGCACCTCTTAAGCTCACAAAAAGGAGGTCTGAGAGATTCTCAAACATGGAGAATGATGGTCTTATAATAGATGAAAAGCCCTCCTTGGGAGAATATGGGTGAAGGTGTGGGTAAAGGTCAGATGGAGCAAAAGAGAGAGAGAGAGAGAGAGAGAGAGAGAGAGAAAGAGAGAGAGAGAGAAGACTCGAGTCTCGATAAGAAAGGGTTGGATTCTTCAGAGGAGCATGACTGAAATGCTTGACTAAAACCACCCTGACTAAAGGACCTTGACGTCAATCCAGTCAAGCCAGCAGGTGGATTGATCGAGACTCTCGCCGAGCCACTGTGCAGGTCCTGTGAGAGCCATACCACTCACCTCTCTCTCCACCTCATCAAACAGCATAGCTAAAAGGCTGCACTAGCTACTGTCAGACAGGCCTTCAGTGAAGGATATTTCTCTGATGGGGAGAGGAAGAAAAAGGAGAGAGAGAGGGGGAGAAAAAACCTGCCCATCAGCATGAAGAACGAAGGGAGACAGAGCACGTCGGCGGGTCAGATTTGAAACATTCAAGACAGCAATGCAGCAGAATCGAGAATGAGCAAGGACTGAGACTGAGAGAAAAGTTCAAACTCGAAAGCAATTGCAGGTCAGGAGAGGACAGTACCCTGCAACAAACTGGAGAGGCGCAGCACAACCACCCACCCTCTCTCGCACTCACATACATACAGTAGACAGAGGATGGAAGACTCCGGAAAGACCATGTGTGGAAGTAGAGAACTACTATGGGGGCAGGCACTCATCAAGTGACTGAATGAGACCCTGCTCCCCTCCTGCCAAGGACTCCATCACATTCTCAGCAGGTGAAGCTCATCACTTGGTCACTCAATGCGACTCCTGTCCAAAATAAAGATGTGCAATCCAGTCTAGGTGAATGCACTCCGCCTCCCCCGACTAGACCACCTAAGACCACAAAATGAGGTGGTGATAGTCAACCATCCACAAATACAGGTAGAATTGCACCACAGTAATAACTAGCAGAACAAAATGTTTTCAGTTTTGTCGAGTTCTCTAGTGACTGAAAAAAATAAGCATATTTAGTCAATTTAGTTATTGCTGCTGAAATAATCGTTTATTTAAAAATATGTTTGCTGGGATCCCTGCTCCAGGTCAATAATAGACTTTATATGACCTTATCATCATAAAAAGGGGCGGAAATCCCTCAAAGTGCAGCCGACATTGACCCTGCCAATAAGAAACAGACCTCTCTAAATTAACATGCCCTTGAGTTTTAAATATTTATAGCCTGATTTTCCTTTCAGCTCTGAAATCATGTTAGACTTCAGAATGGTTTATAGCTACAAGGACATGAAGAAAATCATGTGTCTAAAACAAAGACAGTATTGTCTATAACATATACATATATAAATATTTTTTCTGGTAATCTAAGTCCATATGATCTGGTTCAACAGTAATATTGAGTAATGACAAGTTTAGTTAAAATTAAATTTGTAACAATGTGCGATGACTTAAAAACACTGGCTTCTAATGACTGGCTTCTAATGACACAATGACTCAAATAATTCAGTATTCAGGTATAAGTATGCGACAGGTGACATTAACCAAATAAAACCAATATCTCATTTCTGAAATCAGAGTTTGAATCAATTTGAAGACTAACAGACACAAACATAATAACCTTCAGGAGGATCCAAACTTTTTAAAACTGTGGTAGACAGCAGTGTCTAGAGATTGGCAATATAATGGGTGGGAGTGTGCACACATTCACATTACAACTTTCAATCTAAACCAGTGGTTCATACAAGTCATTTAGTCACACTAGTTTATGAAATTGCTTTAATGGCAGCCTCTATTCGATCACCTTTGTTCTTACGTTTTCTTCTCAAGGTCAATGCAGCATGTATTGCACGCAAAACGCCATGAAACTCTTTAGTGCTCGAGTGCCCTGTGAATCAAACTCTCGACCTCGCCATTTCAAACACCATGCTTCTGTACTTGAGTTTCAGAGGGATCCTTCGTGACAGAGGGATCCTTTGTGAGTATTATGCAAACCATCTTGAACTAAAGACAACACCGTTGGTCAAGTGGTGCCAAGGGAACAGCTCCAATAAGGAAAGGGATGCTTTCAGAAAATGAAATGGTGACATTATGTAGGCTTACTGCAATTTTGGCATGTAGAGGGGAAGGATTGCTGTTCTTCTTCCAAATCCACCCGCTACTTGACAAAAGCACCACTGATCACCGGGGCCAGCTGGGCTCCCATCTCAACTGTAAGCACTGGGCGATTGTGGTGGCTCAGGAGGTAGAGGGGTCGTTCAGTAATCGGAGGGCTGCTGGTCTCTCTCTTGACCCCGTCGAAGTGTCCTTGAGCAAGACACACTGAACCTAAAACCGCTTCTGCCTCCACTATCTGTGTATGATGGGTAAATGTGAGGGATTAGGCTACTAAAGCGCTTTTAAGTGCTTGATGGAGTAGAAGAGCTATATAAAATGCATTTTTATTTACCATTGTATTCTCAAGGTGCTGGACCAGTGCTTGAATGTTTTAAATGAAAAGCATTCAGTGCTCCATTGAACCTATGGGCTCCGTGCACTAGCTTACTTGAAGTCGGCAAACCAGTATCCTATTCGTTGACATAGCTGTCCACAAGCACCTGAAGATGAGTGATTTAGTTGTACCAAAACGTAAGAAATACAATGTAGGCCTAAGCGAGTCTTAATGTCCATGGGCGGCTCTAAGGAGCATTGCTGTATGCCATTCTGCTCGGCTTCAAGTCGTTATAAACACAACTTTAGCTTCCATCTTTTTCCTGAACACGCCAGCCTTCGTGCAGTGGTTGCACACAATGGGGGAAGGATTTCTGGTGAGCATCTGTTTTCAGGTGCTTGTTGACAAGTGTTGTCAACAAACAGGAAACTGTCTTGCGGACTTCAAGTAAGCTAGTGCAGAGCCTATTGAGAAATTTACTTGATGAGGTAATCTTACCTCATACCTGCATTAGCTCTCGGAAGAGTCATACATGCCTGTATTACAACTAGACTGCATCACTGTAATGCCCTGTAGGCTACACTGGAGTAAGTGAATCATCTCTCATGCTCGTTTACCATTAGAACGGTATGCTGCTGCCAGGTTACTGACTGGGACACGAGAGAGCGAGAGCGAGAGAGAGAGAGAGAGAGAGAGAGAGAGAGAGAGAGAGAGAGAGAGAGAGAGAGAGAGAGAGAGAGAGAGAGAGAGAGAGAGAGAGAGAGAGAGAGAGAGAGAGAGAGAGAGAGAGAGAGAGAGAGAGAGAGAGAGAGAGAGAGAGAGAGAGAGAGAGAGAGAGAGAGAGAGAGAGAGATAACAGCTTTGCACTGGCCTCCTGTGCATTGCTACATAAAGTGGCATAGTCGATTTTTAAAGCTTTAAATGACCATGCTCCTAGTGGTGGGTAGGCTTCGCCCCTACACTCGTCCAAGATGCTTAACATAACAACCAAAGTGCACAGTGACCAACGCCTCGAGCATGTGGCACGTTTAAGGCTTTTGACGGTCCCAAGGACCGTGCCTGTTGCACCAAGACTGTTTTCCCGAGCGATCTCAAACATGTTTAATCTGTGGTTGTTTTTCAATGTAATTTGAAAACTTTTTGTCTTGCATTCGGCAGCTGTTGATCCCTGGAACTGTGGATGACGGACAGTCTGCCGTAGTGGCTTTGTATGCATGTTGTGTCTCTTCTATTGTAAAGCACTTTGGCTTCATGAACACTTGCACACACATGGACTTGACACATTACGGTCACTTAAGTGCACTGATTAATAAGGTGAAGGTTGTGAGTCATACCAGACATTGCTCATGATTTGTCATCCATGATGGGGCATGACGGCAGTTTACTGTGCTCAGACATTTTAATTGTCCACAAGTATATTAGATTTCTGAGTAGGCAAAACATGTATTGCAAAGACTTATGTTCCAACTAAAATAAATAAACAAGGGGAAAAAAAAACTCATCCAAATATCAGGCTTGGCTGAGATGTTGGGAGTTGAAAAGAAATCAAACTGAATGAAAAACAGCGTTTGCACTCTCAAATCTGTGCGGAATGATTTTCTAAATTGGCATGCTTTCAGTCAGCTTTCTATCTTCAAGGCATGAACAGGTTTCAATTGAATGCACCAATACATGAGGTTAAGAGCACTTGAAACCAATCATCAGATTTGATAATGCAGATCCTTTTTTCCCCATTCAATGACTCATGTTCTAAAAATAAAGTATGAGGATGATTCAGTGTTATACAGGGGTGCTCTGAACATAAATACACCTGGAGCATGTGGCGTCAGATGATAAAAATAGTTCAAAAACTTTTAGGAGTGCTCTTTCTAGCTCACACTAGATTTAAGTGAAGTGTAAGCCCAGAAAGACACCTTTGGATCTTAAAAAGGATCTGAAATTGCACAGTTCTAACTCCAACTCAAACTTCAAATCTCACATTCTACACATGAGCATGCATGCCATCCTGATTGCTAAGACTGATGTCTAATCCTCCACAGCTCCCAGTTCGCTCTTACACTTAGTTTGCTCTCTCTCTCTCTCTCTCTCTCTCTCTCTCTCTCTCTCTCTCTCTCTGTCTGTCTGTCTGTCTGTCTGTGTCTGTCTCTTTTGTGCGTTCCACAGCTCTTTTCTATTTTAAACCACTGGTATCTCGGGAGAAAGGTCAGTGCAAGAGAAGGAGAGTATGAGTAATGTGTCAAAAGTGTTGAGTGTGTGCATCATTCAGTCTGGAAATTGTACGTCTTGAGAAGATGCTGCTGAAATCTGTTGCCAGGAAGGACAAAAAAAACATGGGAGTGTATAAAATCCAATTAGAGGAGCATTAAAAAAAGAACCTCAACCACAGGCTAATACATCGCACACAGACTATGAATTAAACTAAAACATCAACATACAAATGAGCAAGGAAAGATAAAACACACTTTTAGCTTAATACCCTCCATCCGTGAAACACCCTGAAACTATATTTAGGGAAAGTTACTGATTAACCCCCCCCCCCCACACACACACACACACACACACACACACACTCTGCCTGAGGTGAAGTCCTACTGTTCTACACATACAAGATTAAGTCATTTGTTCCATTTTAGTGTTTTTTATTTCTTTTTTTTACATAAAGAAAATACATGTAATTGTAAAAAGTGTGCAGTATTTAGTCAAATCCCAATCAAACTATTACAGAAAGCTCTTAAACTACAACAAGTACTCCTCTTTATGTAGAGATCACCACAGCAGTCAGTGAAAACAAACAAACAAAAAAAAAAAACAATGAAAAATAAATGAGAAATGAACTTAGTGACTTCCAGAACAGGGTATGAGGAGCCAATAGGACACAGGACATGATTGAATAATGGCAAAAACGCAAGGAAAAACAAAGCAAAAAAAAAAAAAAACAGCCTTCAGACCATCTGTCATGGGTTCTCCACTGACCTGCCCTCTTAATTGTTTATAGACATTCAAAACAAGGCTGCGTAGCGTCTGAGTAGCGTTGCTTCAAAGGCCTCCGGTGCGTGCACATCCGTGCATACAGATGACTCATGCATGGCTTGTCCGAATGTTGGAACAACTCAGTGACTGCACAACACCCACTGCATTGGAGTTAAGAGGGTAAAAAAAAAGTCTCTCCCTCACGGGCCCAGCTACACTAAACTCCTTGACTTTGCATTACAAAAAAAGATCCACACTTCTGTGAACAGCTCAATCAGGCGGGAATCCCTACAGGAACAATCTTGCAAAAAGAACAATGAAAGTAATGAAAGTACATAAAAAGTTATATTTCTTTAAAGAAAGAGACGTCTGAATGACATAAAAAAAGAAATGAGAGGAATCAAACTGTTCGGCAGAGAGGGGGAATGTGTTTTAGATCTGCCTGTTACAGTACGAGCACTGCCACTGCAGCTGTCCCGTGGGACTGACACGGGGGAATATTGATCTCATGGTTTGGCAGATCGTTTAGGATGTGTAGGGTGGCTGCTCTCATTTGCGTTCAATGGTGCTTGACTGCTTAGGGAATAGAACTAAAAAGTGGGTTGTGTAGAAGACAGCAGTCCTGACTATAGGTCTATTGGGCTAGTCTTGGCCATTGAAGGACAGGATTCCAGGACTACACTTCCCATGATGCCCTTGTCAAGATAAGAACACTAATTAATGCAGTCAAAGTGGCTGATGGAGGCCACAAGTAAGCATTAGAATCGAGTTTAGGGGGATGTAGCTAAGTCTATGTATAGGAACTGGGGGTATCCTGCAGCCATACAGGGGATCACTTATTCACTCCTTAAAACACAATGAAAAACCTGGATAAATGATGTGTTCTCTCTTTTCCAGCACTGAGGAATGTGTGTTTGCTATAACCTTTATTGTGCACCAGCTAAACTGCAATCAATGCGTGTTCGCTATAACCTATATTGTGCACCAGCTAAACTGCAATCAATGAATACAGATAAATTGACAAATGAAGTCAGATTAGATTAAACAAATTAGTCAGACTAGAAAGTTTACAAATCCAGAGCCCTGTGGTTATTTTACTTTTATTTTTTGGCATGTTATAAAATAGATGTTAGCTCTCAAACAAACACACCCAAGTATGAATATATCAAAAGTTAATCAGATTTCAGATACATTATGGAAAAAAGCACTTTGGTCTGAGCGCTAAAAAAAGTAAAAGAAATAACTGTTCCCTAAAAGGCCTCACACACTCTACAACATAACTACACTTATTATTGCTTGAGAGCGCATAAGGCAGCTTAGAGCTTGCATAGGCATGACATTTAATACCACAAATTAGATCAGAGACTAGATGGTGCCATATCAAATAAAGTTTCTAAAGGCAATATAAAAAGAGCACCTCAAATATAATTCTTAAACGCACACACACACTAGATTATAAAACACTTAGAGATGCATGAAAGAAGAATCTTGATCTGAAGGTCCATAAAGACCCTCCTTTCCCCTCTTTTAATACCATAAAATGCCCTTAGTCCAGTTGCCATTTCCTTATTGCTTCCATTGAGGAGAGTTTCATTTACAGATTGAGTATAGCAGAAGGATTTCAGAGTGAATAAATATACACATTTTCAGGGGAATAACTCTGCAACTGTCACTTTCTAAGCTAAATGAATGCTTTCAAAAGCATATATGCATCCCCTATATATATATATTAAAAAAAAAAAGAAAAAATCAAAACAAAACAAATCCCAACATCTACACTGAGAGCAACATACATTAGAGTGGTGAATACACGCGTCATTCTAACCCTACACACAGCCAACAGGCTCCCCTTTTGTGCCTCCCCCTTAGATGCTATCCATGGCTTTGAACTCGCTGAGGGCCTGCACGGGGTTGATGTGCTTCTTGTGCGAGGAGCGGCGCACCTTGTTGGTCTGGTTGTCCTCCTTCTCGCGCTTGACCAGTGGCTTCTTCTCGGGGGCTTTCATCTTCCAGGAGACGGCGGGCATGTTGAGGTTCTGCATGCCCTGCTGCCTCTGGTACTTGGTGGAGGCCACGTAGGACGCCTTCACCGTAGACACCACGCTGTTCATCAGGTTCTTGGCCGCCTGGATCAGGGACATGGCACTATCCAGCTGTGAAGGGGGGGTAGGATGAGATGGAGAGGAGATAAGGGGTCATGGGGGGGAGAGAGAAAGGTGAACAGTTTAAAACACGGGAGAGACATTTTCACGCCTATTAATCTCTAACGCTCTCTGGAGAAGGTCATGCTTATAGACAAAAAGGTGAGGCGTCGGATTCATGATCTTCTCCTCAAACAAATAATAATAATAAAAAATATAAATGAAATTAGGAAACGTGCCATTGGTCGGCCTCAGGAGTGCCGGCAAGTGTGCACAAAAGGTCAGGCCATGGGCACCAGAACTCATTTAATCTGCCCCGTTTTATGGCCTTGCAGACCTTATTGACATGGAGAGGGTAGAACAGAACTTCCCACACTCCAGGCCAATAACAATGAGAAGTCATTATTTTCTTTTGCACAGATCAAAATAACGACAAAGACGATGACGATGAAGTAAAAAAAAAAAATGTAAAAAACGCACAAGCCTGTGTTTGTACTCAGAGAGGCAGCCTAGACCACTTTCTAAAAATACAGCAGAGGGGGTAAATATCCTTTGGCACACTGTAATTTATGAGTGCCAGAGAGAGAGAGCGAGAAATAGAGGGAGAAAGAGAGGGAGAAAGAAAGAGTGATACCACCCCTGTGGACAGAGAGCATGTCGACTGTTTTCCTGGTATTGTTTCAGAGTGAGATGAAAAAAACAAGGGTAGCAAAAACGCTACAGATTTCACACAGCATGGGGAATACATTAAGAGGTTAATGAGGAGAGATTACATGGGCTATTAAAGAGCGGCAGACACATCCAAGACTTTACACGAAAAACACGGCGAGAGATTAAGTTGCTTTGAAATGAGAAGTAAGCAAAACAACACACGGGGTAGGACTAATCGTATTACGGAGGTGATGGAGTGAAGTGACAACACAAACTGTGTTTTCATGCGTGTGTGTGTGTGTGTGTGTGTGTGTGTGATTATACAACAGATTATTATCACACATAAATGTGAGTATATAAAATGGAGAACACATAGATGTACATCTTTAAATGTGTTATGAGTGTGTCTACACACAAATATTTGTTTCAGTGCACATAAACATTAGGCTTAACTCCATACTAGCTTCCAATTAGCCAAAACATATTACTGTTGCGTTTGAAAACACTTTTGACTAAAACAAATCCAGTAGTGTTGTCACAGATATTATAAAACTGCCGCATCACAACCAGTAAGTTGTATTTAAATCAGTGAGCTTCATTTCCAATGGATATCTTCTACACACGAAGCCAAGGGGCTCTGTAGGCTACACTTTGGCTACCCTTCTCTTCCACAACACCCGTAGCGACCCCCCCCCCCCCCCCCCCAAAAAAAAAAACAATTACGTTACATTAACCGGATGTTTACAGGACATTGACATTTAGTGAACTGAAACAAATTTAAGCCAATCTAGGTTCTCTTTCAACAACAATACACCCCAAAACAATTACATAAACACCTAACGGTGGGTTTCCACACAGCGAAACACCTCGCAAATTTCGGCCAGCGAAATTTCGCCTTGGGGGGTGTGACGGCCAAACCGCTAACCTTTTGACTGCAGTGTCTAGCCAGTGGTGGCAAGCGAGCTAATTAGGCATTAATCAGCTAGTTCAAACGTACTTAATGAAGATATCTAGGGGTCTTTATGCCTCGACTAAGTTGATGTTGCCTAACAAAAATTCATGTTCATAGAAACAACAAGGTCAATAAGACATAATATATTTCATACCTGTGTTGCAGCATGTAGCCAAGCTGTCTAGCTAGGTTTACAATCCAATCCAATGTTCGAACATACTAGCAGTTTGCCTGTCAGCTAGCTAAAAAGTTTGAGTGTTTTATATAGTGGTCTATTTAGTGGTGTATGCTCTGACTAAGTTCGTGTGGCATATAAACCGCACTTCGTGTTGATACAAGTGCCAATGTGTGTAGAAACATTTGAATCACATACAAATTTTCGTGTTACAGCTCAGGTAGTCTCCGCCATCTTGGTCAGACTTTTTTGTAACTCCCGCCTCCAAACACAAACACGCGGACCTGATCTGGTTCTCGAATGGTCCTCATTTAAATAAAGTTAAACTTTCGGCAACTTTGTTTCGCCTGCCTCGAGTACGGAGTATGGACTACTTACCCCAGAAACCACGAGCTCTCCTCCCAGGTTCTGCACCTCAGCCTTGACCTTGCTGCAGATGTTAAGCTGGTGGCAGTAGAGGGCAATGCGCTGCAGGTAGGCCAGCAGGTCCTGTTTGCAAGTAGAGTCTGGACACTAGAGAGGAGGAGGAGGAGGAGGAGGAGGAGGAGGAGGAGGAGGAGGGGGGGGGGTAGGAGGGGAGAGAGAGACACAGTCAAGACCTGATCGGACAGATTTACAACACCGTGCGAGGAATTTCATTTCCATCAATCTGCTTTTAAGAGATATATAAATAATGTAGAAAAAGACTGGTCATGACTCATCACTTTTTTCCCCTCTCCCCCACCCCCCACCCTTCCAACGACTTCTTAGGTTTTGGCTCTGAGCTCCAATGCTTTTTGAAGTAGATCAAAGCAGGTGAGGATTATTACAGAACTTGGACAAACTTCTATAATTAAAAGGGCGAATAAAAATCTGTAGGACTCCAGGGATTTTTCACCGTCGCAACAAATTCCTCAAAGACACGTACGACGAGACGAGAGAGAGAGAGTGAGAGCATGGACTCCACTCGCTTAAACTGCCCAAGTCAAATGAGAGATACAGGATTTGCTGACAGCATAAGAAGCGCTTAAGATGAAGAACACACTAACAACTGGGGGAGTCGGGTGGATGTGGGGGAGTGGGGTGGATGTGTGTGTGTGCGCGTGTGTGTGTCTGGGGAAGGCGGTGGTGGGTATGGGGCGTCTTCACACGCCAGAGCTTAAGTCAACATGAGACCTTTCAAATTATAATGACGTGCTCATATTCAAGGGTGTTTAGTAAAGCTGAGTACTGTTAACATCACTCAATGGCGCCTCACTGGTCCCGTCCCTCCTTAGGTTTCAACCCCCCCCCCCCCCCCCCTTTTTTTTTAATTTTATTTTGAAGCGCTCACACTCCAAGCACACCCAGCAGGACTCCAATGCACTTAACCACCACTGCAAAACAGAGACTTGCAAGGGTAGTATTTTCTCTTTCCTGTTGTTTTATGTAATTTAAAAACTAACCCATTTCCCAAGCTGGCCTTTTATTTCATTTACGGAGGGCTTGTTGAAATAAAACATTTGGGAAAGAGGGAAGAAAAAAAAAACAGAAACTTTACACTTTCAGCATTTTAAACAATAAATAGTGGAAAATGCGGGTACAAAGCAGCTTTGGGGCAGGGGGAAACTAGACTGTATTTATATTGTATTGTAATGCAATGTAGCAGCAACAACATAGGAAATGCCATCCTGTATCCGGCATTAAAATAAATAAATAAAATAAAAAACTCACTACTTGTTTCTAAACAAAATAGTAAAAGCAGTTCGGAATCCCTGTTAATTCGACAAGAGTTGTTTTGAGGGGACATCGACAAATGTGGCGTCTTAAGAAATCATTAGATGTCACCCTTGAGATCTGCCAGCAGCGTTTACAGTGGGCGCAATCAAAATCTACTCATGAATCTCTCACTGCTCAATTACGACTGACGATCACGCTCCAGTGGTGAGCCAAACCAAAGTAAATACTCTTCTTAAGAAGAGGAAAATGTTTTAAGTGTCTACCGCTGAAGTATCCGCCCCATGTGGTACCCCCCCCCCCCCCCCCCCCCGCCCCCCTTTAGGACACCTGACATATTCTGCCACCCAGCCTTCCATCGCTCCTGAACACTTATTATGCACTCCAGCTCTTAGTCCTATCCTCAGCCGGCACCTCTTCCCTCTGATGTGCAGAGGTCGGAGTGAGCAGAGGGGAGAAAGCAGGCTTTCCGGAGATAGATAAAAAGGTAACGCGGTCATGCCCGTTCTGCAAGCTAACGTGTCGGAACATTGGGGAGTCTGGGCCATGACGTCTTAAGCATGCTTTATTAAGCAGCGGGCGGCAGCGATGGCGGGCCAGGACGAGGCAGTGGCGGTCACGCCGTCGCGCCTCGTCTAGTCTAGTCGCAGCAGCAGAGCACGTAGTCGTAAGTGTTACTCCATACCACTTGTATTGTCACACCTCTGCTCGAGCAGAGAGAGGGGGAGAGAGAGAGAGAGAGAGAGAGAGAGAGAGACAGAGAGAGAGAGAGAGAGAAAGAGAGAAAGAAAGAGAGAAAGAAAGAAAGAAAGAAAGAAAGAAAGAAAGAAAGAAAGAAAGAGCCTCGTGCCCACTCGAGTGCCTCCTGCCATAGCAAGTTTCGTCTACTTGCCTTCAGGTTCGCTCTCCTAACATGTGTGAGCCGGGCGCTCAAGGGACGAGGGGACACGAGGCGGTGAGGGGGAGGGTTAGAAGGTCAGGCGAAGCTAGATCATAGAATAGCAGAAGGGGCGACGTGCGGGCGGGCAGGGTAGCGGACTGGCAGCCGCCCTGAACGTCCAGTCACTCGGAGATGGGTGCTGATTGGAATACCAATTACTCTGCCCCACCCGGTCCTGGCAGAGCCGCTTTTAGAGTGCCTTTCAGTTCTTTTGGACGGGGGCCGCTTGGCACTCTGGGACCTGTGGTGCGGATCATCATCCCACGGAGCGTGCGCCACGACTGCCTCTGTGGGGTATCTTGGATAAGACGCCGTGGCCTCCCGTGCAGCTCGGCAGCTCGGCGGGCACTCTGTGCCTGCTCTCCTCTCCAAGAGAGCCACTGAAATGTCTGAGGCACAGCAGGGGTTGGTGGGGTGTTGGGATAGGACTGGGCAGGGCCAGACTCTTGGCAGAGGCATCAGCCCCCAGATTACAGAGGGACAGCAGCAGCGGCGGAGAATCGTCTGCTTGCCCTGCTTCACTATTCTAAGCCATTACTCCCGCGGTGATTAATATAAACCTCTAAATTATATCAGTGCTCCCCCCCCCCCTCTCTCTCACACACGCACACACACACACACACCCCACCGCTAAGCTGCTGCTGCACTGCACACCCCAAGCCCGCAGCCTAAAAGCACTCTGCAGACAACGGCAGTCTAACAGAGAGCACCTCAAGAGAGGGAGGGAGGAAGACAGAGGGAGAGAGAAAGAGAGAAAACGACAGGAAGGGAGGGGAGGGGGGGGGGGGTGGCACAGAGAAAAGCAGAGAGAAAGACAGGGAGGGAAAGAAAGAGAGGATCAGAGGGGAAGCCATGGATACAGTGTGGGAGCAGAGAGAGAGAGAGAGAGAGAGAGAGAGAGAGAGAGAGAGAGAGAGAGAGAGAGAGAGAGAGATGGTGTGAGTGTGAGAGAGCAAAGAGAAGGGGGAAATGGCATAGGGGAGTGGGGCGAGCAGCGGAGGCAGAAGCAGGGGGAGGACGAAAGCGCAGCAGACACAGAGCGGTGCTAAGACGGTACCCACTGTGCATACAAATCAGCTGCAGGACCGGCGCGTCAGACCGATCGCAGCCGCCGCTCTCAAAGCCCCGCTTGTGCCTGCTCAGCTGCTGGCCACAACGCAGCCCCACTACCACAGGATACACAGTGTACCATCTCTGTGTATGTGTGTAAGTGTGTGTGCCCATCCTGATCTGCACACACACACACACACACACACACACACGTGTGAATACATGACAGATACACAATCACACACACACACACCCTGATACACACTAGCGCCTATGCACATGCATAAAGGCATGAGATACTGTAGAAACCACGACTGCATACTGTATGTGATATGAGATTGCCTCAACCAGACCACCTACATATATGAATACAAAACACACACACATACACAGACACCCCCAACAAGTGACTGAGCTTGAGTGTGCCACACCTAAACCCCCAACGTAGGAGGGAACATGTGACACTTGCACAGAGAGCACACACACACACACACACACACACACACACACACACACACACACACACACACACACAACACCGAACTTGTTCTTCACCCAGAGAAAGAAAGTGTTCAAACACATGCACGCAAACACGGTGACTAGAATGTATACATGCACAAAACAATCTCTCCTCCGCTTTTCTAACCCAGAATTGGAGCATTTCTTGTCCAGCCTGTCCAGGAGAGAGCAGCCCGGCCTACATAGTGTTGGATGTCGTGGAGATATAGGCTGAGGTGGGATGAGGCCATGTTGCCCGAGAGGACCCTTATCTGTTGCGTTTAGGACGTGAGGACGGTTCTAATGGCCACTGCAGCAGCAGCTGCATCCTAATGCCTCACTCAATCATTTAAATATGAAGTGGACTAGCACAGCCCCCCCCAAAAAAACTGCTGCTTTTGAAAAATCCATAAGCCCTGGTACTGATGTACAGTTCCCAAACAGTTCACCCCCACTCTCCCCCCTCAATGCGGGTCTGGCCCTGGTCACCTGAACTAACCCAACTGGAGGTCATCCTCAGTTCACTTTGATTAGTCAGCTCAAATCCAAGCCTCTTAAAATTGGGAAATGAGGTAGATGGGCGTCCCTCCCTGCCTGCCAGGAAGTATCCTGACGCGTTTAAAATGCAGAGGCAAGTACAACAAGGGAGTTTTCTTTTCCTGGAGCACTGAGGAGAGTATGCAAAGGTAACTGAGGTTAAAGAAGGTTTTTGTTTTGTTTGCTTGTTTGTTTGTGTATATTTTATGCATTCCCACCTGCACGGCGTCTAAAAATGGTCCTGCGAACAGCCACAGGTTGGTGGTGCAACCATAGCAGGCGTGTGTAGTATCTGAAACATGGGCGCTTAACCGTCATTGTGTGACTAACTTCCAGCTCGTCCATATTTATGAGGACTGTGTGTCTTCACACGCTGGAGGAGTAGTGGCAGGCGTGTGTGTGTGTGTGTGTGCGCTTACACAAGCCCGTTCCTTCTGTCGACGCGACCCACCGCTACGACATGCCGAGTTCAAAGCACAAATTGTTCCCATTTTTCCGAGCAAAACACCCACACTGGGGAAACAAAAACAAACTGCCTTTTGTATGACAACGAAAATATACCAAAAAAAAAAAAAAAAAAAACAAGTGCACCAACAATGAAGAACTGAGAACAGGAGACAAGTGCGGACTTAAGAAAACAACAGCAGGTGTTTCAGTAGGTTTCACAAGCACGGACTTTTAAACATATCCACTGCACATAACACGAACGCGAAGGTCAGGCCTCATCATTGGAAATGTCATCTGGCTGGCCACATTCCATTTCAAATGGGCAGAGGGAAGGTGAGATCGGCGGAGGCGGCACCACCATGGGTCTGAGAACTGGCAAACGCTGACCTTTCAGGACGCATCACACGGGGGAAATGCCAATTCCCCCTTCTTTCCATATTTACTGACACCGCAGCATGTTAATGTGCCGCGGCTTGGCTGCGAGGTGACCCCTGGGTAATGTAGTCTTTTGTTCTTTTTTTGTGGACTACAAGGAGGGATACTACTGACACACTGGAGCTGTGTATATTGGCGATGTGAATTCATGTGTGTCTGTATTACCAGTGGGTAAACGATGCGCTTGCTTAAATAAAAATAAAACCCCCTCACCACCGTCGCATTTGGACAGGCATCCTAATGGTCTTTGATGTTGGTCAGGGCCGTGCGTGGGCATTCTCAGCCATGTCATACCCACTGGAAACCACTTGAGACGTTTTAACCTCCCGCGTGAAACACACACACACACACACACACACACACACACACACACACACACACACACAGGCGAGAGGTCGGAATATTGCACGATTGGAAGCGCTCCAGTCACTGGCAAGTTTGCATAAGAATAAAAAATATAACACATAAAAGAGAGAGACAGAGTGGATGGGGGGAGGGAGAGAGGGGGGAAAAAAAGAGAAAAAGATTTAAAAAAAAAGTCTGGCCGTCAGCAAATTTGGCCCTCGTGACTTTGCAGTGTTCTGACATAAAACACATCTGCTGGAGCCAGGGAGGCAGGGAGGCATGGGGAGGAAGGATGATGAACCGTCTGTGACCTGGAAGAGACCGCGGCCCCAGTCCAGCATCACAAACTGCCCCACCACACACAGGCAGGCACACACACTCGCAGTGCATCATCGCATCTCTGAACTAGGGATGCTATGCTACACACAGAATGAATATGCACCATAGCTCTGACATACACGCACACGCACACGCACACGCACACGCACACGCACACGCACGCGCACACGCACGCACACACACACACACACGCACACACACACACACACACACACACACACACACACACTGCAGAGCAGGTATTAGCCACCATACTGACATGCACTCCCTCAAAGGCATAGCCACACACACACACATGCCACACACACACACACAAAAAATGGAGTGCAATCGCTTTCAAACACACAGATCTACACCAAGAAATACATACACAAAAAAATGTGTACGCACAAACACACACACAGACCCTCCTACAGGAAAAATACCGTCCATTGCACAGCTTGATAGGTCATTTGACACAACATGTAGAAAGTGAGGTTGGTGCACTTTTTTTCAAATATGCGCGTGCGTGTGTGTGTGTGTGTGAGAGAGAAAAAGCGAGCAAGACTATGGGGGAGGTGGGGGACAGGGGAGCAGTGCGATCTGTATTCCAGGTGCACACGTTACCTCAGGCTGCATGCAGTTCATTTTTACAAAAGCACCTGCTTCATATCAAGAGTCATTCTCACCGATAAAAGATTTGTCTGTGGCCTGCCTTTACCAAGGCAGGCTTCTGGTGCACATCGAATGAAACATGTTAGCACGAGCATGTCCTATGTAGGTCTGTGCTGTCTTGGCCTGAGTTCTAAGCAGCTCGGTGTTGTTCTATGTAGCGCCATGGTTCTGGAGGAACACTGTTTTGTGTCCCTGCGTACTGTATTAGCTGTAATGTGGTTGCAATGACAACGCCACCAGTCTACCAGTGGACATATGAATGAGTCAGGCAGGATGGGATTGAAAGAGACAGAAGGAGTGAGCGAGAGAGCACACGAGGGAGAGAGAGCAAGAGAGAGAGAGAGAGCGAGAGAGAGAGGGAGAGGGAGAGAGAGAGAGAGGGAGAGAGAGCGAGGGAGAGAGAGAGAGAGAGAGAGAGAGAGAGAGCTGAGCATCTCTTCCCTTATGTGGCTAATGAGACTTATATTGCATTTAAACCCGTCTGGCGCAGCTCTTGTTTCCAAACATGCTAAATATAAAACCATTGCCGTCTGCACTAATCAATCACATCACATTTGAAACGGACTGACGATTCCGACCCCCGCCCCTCCCCCAATTACCAAATAAACACACACAAACAAATAAATAAATAAACAAACAGCAGCAACGGCAACATATTCCCCCCCCCCCCAAATTCAATTGGCGTGACGGGCTTAGGACACTAATGTGACATTTAAAAGGACACAGACTCGACACCAGGTCTCCAGGGCGCCAAGTATGGATTGGCTTGGACTGGGGGACCATTGCCGAAACGCATGAGTACTGCCACGGAGAGCACCATGCGTTCTTTAATTAATGCATTCATAGACTTATTAAAATGCACATTATGAGCTTGTCAAAACCTATTTTAGAGTCGGTGTAGTGAGTGGCTGTTTGAGTGCATGCGCCTGCTCTCCACAACTGCAGACATCCCCCCCCCCTCCAGATATGGCCTGCTGTGAAACGACGCAACCGGCCTACCAACCTACCACCAGCAAATACCCCCTACCCCCACCCAATCAAATCCAAATCATTTCAGCAACTCTCTACTGCTCACTGGAGCTCGTGAGAGCACGACTACAAGATCACACAGCAGGGCAAAACTAAATGTGCGATATCCAACGCTACGTACTGCGCCTGTGTTCTGTGGTTCTGTGTGCTGGAGTTCAGAGACCGTTTGGGTGGGGACTGAGGGTGGTGGCAGTGTACGTCTCTGGTCTTCGCCCCCCGCACGCCTCCTCTCCCATCACCCGTTCTAAACGGACGGACGGACCTTTGGCCCCAGCATTAGCATAGCTGCATATTTAGAGGCCGTGACGCAACCTATAAATAAAAACTCTGTTCAACAAACAAGGGAGGAAAAGAAGAAATGAAGGCCAGAGAGAGACAGAGACAGAAGGAGAGATAAAGGTTCAGACAAGTGTCTAGTAAGACGGTGAGTAAGAGAGAGTAAATATGTATTTGTGTTTGTATGCGTGAATTTGTGTGTACGTGTGTGATGGTGAGCGAGTACACGATTGTATGCGTGCGTGTGCGCGCGCTATGAGTGCATGTGTGCTTGGTGATTGGGGTGGGGAGCTATTGGCATCTGTGCTCTCTCTGGCTGACCCTTGAACTGCAAAGCTGTGAATTTGTGGGCCTCTTCTCCCACTCGACTTTTGTTCCTCCGCTGGAGCTTGTGGGGATGGGCGGTGGGGCAGAAGGGGTGGGTAAGGGGGGGGGAAATTTACTGCCCTGTCACCATAAAGCGTTGCAAGTCCAGAGGGGGGATTCGAGTCGGACCACCGCCGCCGCTCGTGGATCATCATAAATCTGCGCTGATTGAATGCAAATTGGAAAAGTACACTATGTATGTCGGTATACATCATGAGGATAAAGCGAGCGAGCCCCACGCGCTGCAACCCTGTGCCCGGTCCACGCTAAATATGCAAGCCTTATATTACCAGCCTGTGGGGAGAGAGGGTGGCTTTGTCTGCATGGCTTTCCCATTGTGTGGGCCCGTCTGTCTGTGTGTGTGTGTGTGTGTGTGTGTGTCTGTGTCTGTGTGTGTCTGTGTGTGTGTGTGTGTGTGTGTGTGTGTGTGTGTGTGTGTGTACTTATAGAGTTGATGTATTTGTGCACATGGTCTACCACTGTGTGTTTGTGTGTACGTGTGCGCGTGTTCTTGTGTGTGTGTGCGCGCGCGCCCTATGCTTACATGCCTGCATACACATATACACATACGTGCATACATACATGCATGCATGGCTGGCCGCGTCAGCTCCTGCCGCCTGCACATGTCCGTCCACATGTGCCGAGAGAGAGACGGGTATTTATTGCCCACATGGTGGCTTGCACATTTACATTATAAATCTCAATTACACTGCATTATTTGTTTACCCGCGCCGGCAGCCGAGATCTCACTTGGTGCCCCTGCAGAGTCCTGCTCGTAAATTGTTAATAAACTGCAGTGCAGACCTATGCGTGGCACTGACCTAAATCCTGCATCCCCCCCCCCCCGCAGTACACTCATTTCTTTAAACTTTAATGGGGCTCTGTTACACCCATTTAACTGATTTCATCCCCGCCCCTGCAGCTTGCCTGGCCCTTTCATACCCCCATACACACACACACAGCCAAATAACAGCTCTGAAAGTCCCCATGCCATGTTTGACTGTGTTAAAAAGTGCACAGATACAATTCACCCCTTGCAGACACGTGACTCAAGTCACGTGACGGCTCCATGCTGGACGGCAAAAAGATAGGAGACGGACGGCAAATGACATTATGTCATAACGATTATGATGAACTGAACACCATTACTATAACATCTTTGTAGTTCAATGTATTGCTGTTTGAGGTCTGATAGTCAAAGATGATGCCAGTGGTGTTGTTAGATGAAATGGGTCATGATCGCAAATGTAAAGTTATTAAAACTGGTGGTAACAGCAAGGGGAGATAATGTTAGGTCGTATAACGTTAGGCTACTGTAATTAACATTATGGGAAATGAACACCCATAAGTATTTCTGGACTAAAACATTGCAAAGCGATGTGGTTACTTTATTTGTCTTGCTTTTATCAGTTGAAACATAGTCAAAACGTTAAGAATGTCATATCAGAACATGAAATAATAACTCAGCTGCCACACTTAGAAGCTTTTACGTTTATCGTAGCTCATAGTGCTAGGGCTAATGCAACTCGTCAGTTTGTACGTTGCCCAGCGAATAAACTTACTTATTACAACCCATTGATTTGATTCGTGTTCTTGCCGTCCACTAGGCTATTTTGCTGTGGCGCGAACAAAACGTGACGTCACTTGCAAGGGGTGAATAGGTTTGGGACCATCTGGGGGGATGATCGATCCTCAAAAAATCTGTACACATGCACACACACACGGGTAAGTGTCCTGGCAAGCTCCAGTGCATTCTGATATGAAGCTTTGGCACAGACCAGAAAACAGGAGCCCAAACAAACAAACAAACAAACAAACAAACAAACCAGTGAAGGGTGGGTGGGAATGAAAAAGAAAAGAAAAAGCACAAGAGTCATGGTCCTGCTCCTCACCTTCTCTTTTCAGAGCGCCAGAGAGGATTACTCACCACTGTGGTCCGGCAAAGCAAGCACAGAGGCGCTCGCTCACACCAATACACCCCCCCCCCCTATCCTTTTTTCTCTTTACTTTTTCTTTCACCCCGTTCTTACAGTACTGCGTTTCGGCTCCCAGGCAGCACCCTGGGCTTCCAAGTGGTGGCGGAGGGGGCAAGAGCATGTGAGCGAGAGAGAGGGAGAGAGCGAGCGAGGGCACGAACGAATGAACGAGCGAGCGAGCGCTAAATACAGATGCGTGTAAATAAATTAAAAAGCTGCCACCTGGTAATTAGGCTGCTAATTAAAGACGAAGCACTCCACTTTAATGGATTCAGGTCTCTTCAGGCTTCCCTCTGACCACCCAGGCCACCTTTACCAGCCTCCTCCATCTCCTCACCACCACCACCACCAAGCTGTTCTTCAACCTCCAACCCCCAACCAGGACTGATGAACCTACTGCCCTCAAACTTTTGTAGTCTAATCGCATGCTTATGGTGTGCGGTTTATTTTGTGTGTGTTGCAGTGTGTGTTTTCCGTGATTCTGCCAGCCGCTGACTGATTTTCAGAATTATGGCCAACTCGGGTGTGAATTGCACGTCAGATGCGATAAGCGCATTTGACACTCAAAGTTGGCGGGACGTTCTCGCGAACACGGGAATTTTTTAATTGGAAGTGGTGTCATCCTACAAGTACTGGAGCATCCCACGAGAAGCCATGATTCTATCACAACATTTTCTTTTAAAGAATTAATAACATGACTTGGTCACTTTGAATCTTCAGAGTCATGCTTTTATCGGAGAGGGTAAAACCTTTAACTTCAAAAATTCAGCTTATTTTGCCTCAAGGTCCTCGAACTATCCATTCTTTCTGTGTGTGCGCTTGATAAAACTTGTGGTGTTCTTACAAAGTCCTAGGCATAGATCTGCTCAGTTCAGCTCATTAGAAGACCATATATTATTCCAGCCAATCAACACATTGCTTCAGGATCACATAAGGGAAAGATGTCATTTAATTGGACCTAGAGCTTAATTTTTCACAACTTTTTGCTAGAATCATGGGCTGCATTTTGTACATAGGTAAGCAGCCATGTAGAGTGGCTCCTGGCCCTTTTAAATCTGGTACGTTTGTAGCAAATGGATACGGAGTCACCAATTCAGAGACGTTGGGGATGTATGGCCTTCTGCACTGGTCCCACATCGATGCTGGGCCTTTCTGGCCACTTCTGTTGATTTATTTATACTTAGAGTGTTCCAGAAGCTCTGAATCCCTTGCTGGTGCAACACCCACAAACATGGCAGGAGGCAAGTGAACAAACGCACAGCTCCTGCACCTTGCCCATGCTAGCTCATGCTGATTTAATGTGCTCCCATGCACACGGTGATGCGCGCACACATGAAGAGACACAAAACAAGCACACATGCACGCACAGGCAGACGCATCAGACAGCGTGCGTGCAAAAACACATTGACACAAGAGCGGATATTCGGAGCGTAAACAAGGTAAAAATCACACACACAGAAACATTCACATGCCGTCTCCGTCGCAACTACCTTCCAGGTCGCCCCCCCCCCCCCCCCCCCACACCCACACCCCACACACACACACACAGACACACACTCCTGTGCAGATCCCATCTGTTTTCTTAGGGGGATACCATTGTATTCATAACAGTGGGTAAATAGCTTCACAGAACTTGGTGGTGGTAGTGGTGGGAGGTGGGCAGGAGCTGACAACCCCCCCTCCCTCCCCCAGTGCCCCTTGTGAACTCCTTATTCCCACTTGGCCTGGGCCATCGCAGGTAATGCCATCGCAAAGTTGGAAAATGGATCAGCCCCTCTGCGGATCAAAGCATGACTTCAATAAAATATCAAAACCGCCAGTGCTTTTCCAGATGACGGCGAGGGCTGCTCATTATGCAAGATTATGTGGGAGAAAGGTGCACACTGCAGATGTTACCATGCCGACTTTAATTAAAGGCTATGGCCATGCAGCAAATGAGATAAAGGTGCTTAGCTTTAAGGATCCCGCCCTGTCCTACAGTACAAGAAATGCTCAACCACAAAAAAAAAAAAGAGCTAACTTTGATGCAGGTGATTAATAATTCAGCTAACCCTAGTCGAGTTTGCGCTGAATGGCGCAAGGCCATCTACACTTGCATACCAATGCAGACGAGGATGTTGGGGGTTGTTGGATGTGGGAGGGCGAGTGGATTGGGGCTAGACTGTGTTAGTCTGGTCATGTCCACTGGGCTGATCTAAGCACCCCTTCTCCCGTAGAAGTCATGTTTGAAGAAGACTAGCAAGACACATTTACATCTTGGCTACAACCGCAATACAGATATATTTCAAGATGCGGCTCTAAAATATACAAAACTCAAAACGACCTTCAGACCCTTGTTTTGCAGAGGGTGAAACATAAAAGTAGATATATCAGTGTTTACTCTAAGACATCTTGAAATAGTGTATGCTTCGGCCTCACTGTTCCCGAGCAATAATGCAGCCAGTGGGCAGCGAGGCACGAATGTAGAGTAGAAGGCAAACTGTCAACATAGCATCCCCATTAGCTGTCCCCAAAGTAAATAAAAAATGCTACACGCACGTACACAAACACTGAAAGGAGGGGGCGTGAAAGACTCAACAAATGAATTATGCACATAGTCCCTTGGGAAAAAATCTTTACATAAAAATGCTCAGACATGGATAATTTAAAAATGGTCCATCTCCATCTACCCCATCCGTGCCCACCCCCCCAAGGAAAGAGGATTGTCATCCTTCGCCCAACACCCCACTTACTTGGTCGGCAATAGTACGGCCCAACTTGTCCATTCTGGAGCCGGCCTCGGCGATCTTCTTTGCGGCGCTGATCACATCTGAGGTGTTCTTCAGCGGCCCCTTTCCCCTGGAGGAGAACGAGAGAGATAGAGATGGAGAGAGAAAGAGTCAGTCACATGGTGTCAGTCAGACGGTGTTTGCCAGCCGTCGCTACCAACACTCCCCAAACGCACAGAGACCCGCTCATCCGACACGGAGCCGACGGGCATTCCAAAGCACACAGAACACACACTCCCTCTTCCTCCCTCTCCCTCCCTCCCCTAGGGGAAGGTGGAATGGGCCGACTGGTGTGGAAATGGGAATTATGACAGCAGCTCGCATGTGTCTGGATGGCTCTCCGTCACACTGTCCCGTTGCCAGAAGTTGTAGCAGTTGGGGCAGAACGGGTGGGGAATGGCTAACAGAATCACACGGGCCTAAGGGAGTCTGTAGGGTCTTAGCTTCATGACCTGTCTCTTCAGATAAACCTCCATCTTCACAGCCAAATAAATTAATAAAATAATAATATATATATGTATATATATAAAATAAATAAAAAAATTATATATATATATATATATATATATATATATATATATATATATATATATATATATATATATATATATATATATATATATATATATATATATATATATATATATATATATGTATATAAAATAAATAAAAAAATTATATATATATAAAAATAATAATTATTATTATTATATAATAAATAAATAAACAGAAGCATCGTGTCACAAGCTTCACATTTTGTCTCATGGCAGCCACCCTGGATTGTAAGCGGCCTGTCTGTGTGTGCAAAGCCGTCCAGATGGTGAAGGACTACGGCCAGACCCGCCCTCTGCTCTGCTGTGCTGGGCTGGGCTGTGCCCTCCATGGGTTCTAGGGGCTGCTCCTCTGGCCCTGTGAGCTTAATAGGGTTCTGGCCTCCCCCTGCCTCCTGTGTCTGCCACCCCCACCCTCCTCTCTCCCTCAGTCTCTCCCCCTCGGTTGAAGCTGGCATGGCGTTTGCCAGCTTTGTGCCCCCACAAGGGACTCCGGGGCACAGTTGGCAAGTGGCGCAACCTGGATTCAAAGCTGCTCTCTCCCGGCTAAACTGAGCACTCCAAACCCACAACAGATGGAATTTTGTGTTCTCCCTCTTCCTGTCTCCCTCTGGCTTTTTTTCGGTCCTTTCTCTGCCTTTTCCTCTTTTATTATCCTCTCTTTCTCTCCTCCACCATCACAACCACCATCCTCAACCCTCCTTCCCTTTTCTTTCTTGATGTTTGTCAGGAGACTTGGAGTCCACATGGAGGTAGCCATGCGTTACTTTAGCGAGCAGCGAACCACAGGGGACAGGCGAGCTCTCCGAGACTGAAGCGGCAGGATGTTACCTTCCCACACACACACCTCACAGAGAGAGACCGAAAAAGAGGGGGGGGGGGGGGGGGAGAAAGAGAGAGAGACACAGAGAGAGAGAGAGAGAGAGATCCCTTACCCCTTAACTGCAGAATCATTATGCAAAGAGTGGCTGCATGAGTAAAGGGGCTTGTGATGTGCACGTGTACGAATACAAGACAGGGAGACTAAAATAAGAAATACAGACTGTGCATGTATGTGAATTAAAACAAATAATAATAAAGATATGAATGTGTGTGTGTATGTGTGTGTGTGTAGTGTTTGTGTGTGTGTGTGTGTGTGTGTGTGTGTGTGTGTGTGTGTGTGTGTGCATTCCAAAACAAACAGTAAAGGGCAGTGACACGGGCAACCTTTGTGGCCCCCCCCCCCCCCCCACCACCTTTCCTCCCTCCCCTGAGTCTATTCCCTTCAGCGGCCAGCCAGCCACCCTGAGCCACTACAAGGTGACTGTTTAGCAGGGATGACTCCAGATCGTTTATCAGATTTGCATAGCTGAGGGCGCGACTGTCACCAGAATGCCTGTGAATTAGTGGGCAACGCCAGCTCCAGATGGGGGTCTGGCTGGAGGAGGGGGTGGAGTGAGAGTGAGTGTGTGTGTGTGTGTGTGTGTGTTGTGGTCCAGCGATCTGGCTCCCTTCCCCACCACACAACCACACACACACACACACACACACACACACACACACACGGACAGGTGGCTCTGATTCTGCGCCCCGCCGTCCCAGTCTTTCATGAATAAAGCATGGCTACAGAATCTCGTGTCGCAGAAAGTGTGACGTCGGCTGGTGGCATTGGGGTCCTCTTGGCAAGATATTAAGTCGGGATAAAGGCCTGAATCAATTTCCCCTTCAAAGCATTAACCTTCAGAGGGCTGTATACCCGCTCAAGGTCGAGGGGCAATAATTTGGGCGTGGACTGAATTAACTCGCCGCGACCTTCGCCATGGCTGCTGCAGGTGTCTGCTTTCAATCCATCACGAAAATGTGTGCGTACACACACACACAGAGAGTTTCTTTCAGTCACTCTCACATAAGCACATGCACAGACACACTGACAACTGATGTGATCTCCTTTAAACACGGTGACATTTGAGTCATCATGCATGGTGCGCACTTCACTTACTTGTTGCAGTGACACCATGAAAAGGCAGTTAACTCTATGATGAAGAGCATTCATCACAGACCATCACAATCACATGTGATATCTTGCCTCATGACACACATCATCTACTCTGCCCCTGCTTTGTGTGTGTGTGTGTGTGTGATTACGTGGTACTCAGTGGATATGGCTTTTAATCTGAGGACACACGTGCCTGTTTTTACGATAGTGGCAGTGGGTGGCATGTGATGCTCGGGGGTCAGGGGTCGAGGGGCGTGTGTGTGCGTGTGTGTGCGTGTGTGTGCGTGTGTGCGCGTGTGTGCGCGTGTGTGCGCGTGTGTGCGCGTGTGTGCGCGTGTGTGCGCGGGGTGGGCTGGGGTGTTGGTGTGAGATTGGAGCCAGGTTCATTTGCATGATATTAACATGGCGCACGGCAGGTCAGGGAGGAAAGGGCCGGGGAACTGGTGGAGGTGTAGAAGGACGGAGGTGGTGGATGCTGACCGCCAGACCATGGCTGGCGTGGGAGAAACGGGCGGATGAATAAAGGAGAGCTGGAGGAGTAAACCTGGCTGGCTTCTTCTGCCTGCACTCGTACCTCATCTATTTCTCCTCCCTCACTCAGTCCCCCCCCCCCCCCACCCCATATTCTCATTTTCTGGACGGCCGATAACATGCTATGACAGTATGGGTTTGGTGACCGAAAGCTGTGCAGGACTCAGTTACCTCAGCAAATGGTGTTCTCTGATGGATAGGCTCACAGAGTGTACTGACTACCATACATACATGTGCAGTTATATTTGTCTATCCTCATACACACACACGCGCACATAAATAACATAGTCTCTCCCAGTCAGCTTCAAACTGTCACCGCCACCCACACACAAACAGACAGAGACACACATACACACACAGTCCTTGTGGGGAGCAGATGGCGAAGACTCTCAGGTGTTCAGGCCATGAGCTTGCGCTCGGTCACAGCTTAAATGGACCCTTTTTAGATTCTGCCAGCATAGGTGGAACACACAAACACACACACACACACACATATATGTATGCCTGACCTTTCTCACTGGCAATAACTCTTGCACCCCACCCTCTATTTCTTAAGCATTGTGCTATGCGGTGTATGAATCTGTGCCGAGACACCTAGAGATGGCCCTGTCCAGATAGGAGCAGCTGCTGCTGGGCTATTTGACACTGTGATTGGAGCATCTCTGTGGAGTCTGTGGTGTGTGTGTGTGTGTGTGTGTGTGTGTGTGTGTGTGTGTGTGTGTGTGTGTGTGTGTGTGTGTGGCGGGTCCTGACCCACCTTGTCATTGCTTTGTGGAATGCTTGGCTCTCACAGTGATAAGATCATGCGGGCTGTCAGTGAAATTAATTGGTTTTGGATTATGAATATCGGATGCCTGATCTGCTTTTATTTATTCATCTATTTCAAAGAAGAACAAGGAAATAAAAAAACAAAACAACAATAACGGGTCTGTTCTTATGTGCGGAGATGGGGAGAGATATGACCATGTTGTCGGTGAGCAGACGAAGAGGGTTCAGAGGGTCCTCTTTAAAAACAGACTGCAGAAAATGCAATGGCCAACAACACAGGAGCGTACAGCTTCTTCCTACCAGGAAACTAAGTATGGTAATTCTGCAGTCATGCCAATAGGCTGAAATGACACTGAACATCAGAGTGCAAGGGTAACAACAAAAGCTTGTCACTTATTTAAGAGAAACAGAGAGAACGGGGTAAAGGGAGGTTAAACACGGCGAAGAAGCAGACAAAAGAGGCCCTAACAAGGATATCCGCTTAAAGTCATCGCCGGGCCATACAAATTTAAACAGCGGCAGGGGTCAGATGAGGATTGCACAGGCAGCCAGGGCCAAGCAGTCCGAGAGAACTAGCAGAGCGCCACGCCAACTCGACGAGCCACTAAGCCAAGACACACGCATCACTGGAGAATGGGAGTTTGGAGAGAAGAGCGGGAGATAAGAGAGGGAGGGAGGGAATGAGCAAGAGAGAGAGGAAGAGAGATCTTGAGAGAATGAGAACGAGAAAGATTGAGAGGCAGAGGATGACGGCAAGTGATGGAATAGGAGCAAGAGAGACAATGAGGAGATCAGAGTGTAACTGCAGCCAAGCAAGGGGGGGGAGGAGAGAGAGAGAGAGAGAGAAGAGAGAGAAGAGGAGAGAGAAGAGGAGAGAGGGAGAGAGGGAGAGAGAAGAGGAGAGAGAGAAGAGGAGAGAGAGAAGAGGAGACAGAGAGAGAGGGAGAGAGAGAGAGGGAGAGAGAAGAGGAGAGAGGGAGAGAGGGAGAGAGAAGAGGAGAGAGGGAGAGAGGGAGAGAGAAGAGGAGAGAGAGAAGAGGAGACAGAGAGAGAGAAGAGGAGACAGAGAGAGAGGGAGAGGGAGAGAGAGGGAGAGAGAGGGAGAGAGAGGGAGAGAGAAGAGAGAGAAGAGGAGACAGAGAGAGAGGGAGAGAGAGGGAGAGAGGGATAGTGAGGGAGGGAGAGAAGAAAGAAAGAAAGAAAAGAGAGGGAGGGAGAAAAGAAAGAAAGAAAGAAAAGAGAGGGAGGGAGAAAAGAAAGAAGACGAGAGGAGAGAGAGGGGGGGGGGGGGGGCAGAACGAGAGAGGGCAGGCTTCCCGGGCATAGCGCCCCAGCTGCGCCCGACTAACCTGGTGAAGTCGGTCATCTCCATCATGATCATGCACATCTGCTTGGCCAGCACGATGATGTCGTTGCCGCTGTCGTCCCACTTGGACACCTCAGCATCCAGCTTGCTCTTCTCCTCCTGGAAGCTGGCCACCTGCTCGGCGATCTTGGCTTTCTGCTCCTGAGGCAGCTGTGCCATGATGGCCTACGGGGGGAGAAAGAGAGAGAGAGAAAGAGAGAAAGAGAGAGAGAGTGTGAGTGAGTGAGTGCAATGAAAACGACAGAGAGACTGGAGCATTGAGGATTTGGCAGAGTGTGGCCATTACACCCCCCCTCCAAAGCCACAGAGTTGTACAGAACCCCAAGATCACACTGAAAGCAAACTGTTCCCAGCATCCCCTTAACCCACCAATGGCTGAAATCCTCTCCAGCCTAAACCAGGGATCTTTACAGAGGAATCCTGGTTCACGAAAACAAACCCAAGATCAAATGTTTAAATCCCTACCATCAAGCTCAAACTTCAACCAACATTATTTCAAAGGAATCCTTCATGGCTTGGTTAATGTAATCCAAACCAAACAATCAATACTCCCTTCTGCCTTAGGTAATTCTTTTGTTTATTGCACTAAGCACTTTATTGAGAAGCACTTTGGTGCGGCTCAGCCGTCTGTAAACATGCTCTATATAGAAATAAAATTTGATTTGACTTTACAGAGGAATCCTGGTTCATGCAAACAAACCCAAGATCAAATGTTGAAATCCCTACCAGCAATCTCAAACTTCATACTCTTAAAGATCAGTTCAACAAATCCACCATTTCCTGTGGCTTGTGGCTTCACGAGATCAGATTCTGTTTTTTTCCCCCCTCCCCGCCTTTTCAAAATAATGTTTAGGAGAGGCACCACTTACACACAAAACACTTCATTCAGTCTAAAGTAACAGGCATCCCAAGCCCCTGAGTAGCTACTTCAGTGAGAAGGAAGAGACTGGTCGAAACATCTGCTGCAAATACATATTTATTTTCTTCCCTTGCCTCCGGCAATCTCAAGATCAATAACGCAAAGGGCTTTTTTCTCCCTCCAGGACATAACGAGATGTATGTGTCACTCGGTTAATAATAACGCTGAGGCGCCGATGAAGGCCCTGAATGAGGCACGCTTCTTCTCTTTGAAGGCGATGGGAAGAGGAGAGAGAGAGGGAGGGAGGGAGAGAGAGAGGGAGGGAGGGAGGGAGGGAGAGAGAGAGAGAGAGAGAGAGAGAGAGCGAGAGAGAGAGAAGTAGAAAAGAAATGAAAGACAAACATGGAGATGAATAATCAGAGCAAGAAATGAATAGATGGGTAAAGGGGATTAAAGATGGGACAGAAAAAAGAAAGAAGGTGAGAGAAATAAGTAAAAGAATAAATAAGGGAAAGATTGACAGTACAGAGAGAACAGAAACAAAAAGTGAAAAAGAAGAAAGACAAGAACAAACACAGAGGACAAACAAACATCCCTCCAGTACAGTCGGCGCTTCAGTCCTACCCTTGCTATTCCTCGGTGGGCTAAAACCGGTGCCCACAGGGGGGATGTGGGGAAAAACAAAGGGAGGATGCCTGACACCAATTAAAACGTGAAGTAATTGTGTTCCATCAAGGACGACCCCAGACAGGGTGTGTTCTGCGTTGGTGTCAAACCCCTCAGTTGGCTGCTGGAGTCCCGCGGCAGACTAAAAAAAATCCAGCTCAAGTCCTGGAGCCAACTTGCCTGATTGGGAGAATGAAAAGCTGTATGGGGCTAACGGAGGTTTGATTGGGAGGGGGAAAAAAAGGGAAAAAGAGGGGGGAAAATCACACACTTAAAGCGGAGGTGGAGAGGATGAAAAAGCCGTCACTGCTCATTAAAAAGAGCGCTGCGCTGCACTGTGTTCATCTTTCATAAGACTCAGCAGGAGAAAGCCGAGTTAGAAGCCTTCAATAAAACACAGAAGCCGTGTAGACTGGGAGCAACAACAAACATAATAACAGTATTCTAATAGCTTTCTGAAAAGAAATAAAACATTATTTTACTTCCAGAGCAATGAAGCTTAACAAGCTAGTCATAAGTACAAAGAACAGCAAGGGGAGGGTGGAAAACCCTGTATTAGAGTAAATTTCAACAACAAAAATGAGCTTTTATGAAACTGCACTGTGCCAACAAGAAAGATCAAAACCATAGTAACAAGATCCCCAAAGCAAAAGCTTACTCCACTACCCCCCCCCCCCACCTCCTTTGACTTTCGTTCCTAAGAATGGAAGGCATTAGAGCCGGACTGCCACGCCAATCACACTTCCCGGAAGTTGCTGCTTTGCGACTTGTTGAACTTTTATTTTGACAAGTTGTCATCATTCTGTCTTCCACATTCATGAAAGGTTTGTTATGAATGTTGAGTGATGTCTCATGAAACAGTCATGAATGCTTTATGTGCAGTTTATGACAGCTGTTATGAATGTGTTATGAACTCACCCGTCAAGTAAAGTGTTACCCTATAAATTAACCTCATCTACATGCCTGATTCCTAATACCTGCTCCCTTGTCACGGCAAAAAAAAAAAAAACGCAGAGACCCTTTACACAGCTGCTCTGTGCCAGAATGTATTTTTGCTTGCATTACCAAGGCAACAGCAACCAGGTCGGTGAGCTGATAAGAGAGGAGATGAGAAAAAGAGATGCAGAGAGAGAGAGAGAAAGAGAGAGAGAAAGAGAGAGAGAGAGAGATGTGAGCCTTGGATTAAAAAGATGTGCCTGCACGAGGAAGGGGGAGAGAGAGACGGGGAAAGCTTGATCTTTGAGCTGCCGCTGATGGCATTAACCTGTGAACTCGCGACAGACACTCACAGTAGAATCCTAATGTGCTGTTTCAGTTTCCTTTGCTCGAGCTCCGCGCTCACTCTGTGGAACTTCACACAGGGAGGGGAGAGTACAGTGCAGGGAGGAAGTGGCGCTAAGCACACCAGGATGGGCAGTCATCAAGGAGGACATCCCACCCGTGCAGCTGCCCACTCCCCATTTCCACACCGATATGCCAGGCTGACAATGTGTGGGCTATGCACTGGCACAAAATGGCTGCCTTCACATTACCCAGGTGGGCACTACACAAACTGGTGATGGTGGGATGCCAATTAATTAAAGTGAAAAGAAACCACATGTTTCACTTTGTATCGTAAATAAGAGTAATGCTATTTCAATTCAGATAGAGGTTATGTGCATCAATTCACTGAAGTTGAACCACAATGGTCAGCTCTTGATAAGTTTCCACGAACCTTTCTTCAAATAAACCCCTCCAGTTCAGTGAAAAGTCTACAGAAGTGGCATTTTGACCTCAACAATTAAAAAAAAAAACGACTTCAAACTGAAAAGTACAAGTCAAATCTCCCCTGGTCTCTGTGTTAGGTTGCATCATTCCTTTAAAAAGAAATCCCCTCAGGAGCTACAGGGCAGGGGTAATCCTAAATGGAGGGAGCGAAGGAGGGAGAGGGAGAGAAAAAATGAAAAGGTAAGTGGGAGGGGAAAGAACAAGTAAGACGGCCAGCCAGAGAGACCAGACCAGACTGAGCGAGAGAGCGAGAGACAGAAAAAGAAAAAAAAGATAGAGCGAGTGAGCGAGTGAGCGAGAGAGAGAGAGACAGAAAAAGAAAAAAAAGAAAGAAAGCGAGCGAGAGCGAGAGCGAGAGACAGAGGCAGAGAGAAACAGAGTGTGCGCGGGTGTACAGGTCTGACAGATCTGGGGCCCTGGTGTGACTGTGGGTGTGGGTGGGTGGGTGGGTGGGGGCACAAAGGGGCACACGTCTCACCCTGGCGCTCTGGGTGTGGGTGGGTGGGTGGGGGCACAAACACAGAGGGACAAAAGGGGCACACGTCTCACCCTGGCGCTCTGGCCGGCAATGAGCTGGTCGTCGTCCGTTTGCCTGCTGGTCCTGCTGTGCGTATCGAAGTCCTCCGTCTCAAAGTCTGAATCGTCCAGCTCCTCAGGGGTCTGCGGAAGGAGAGACACACAAAAAAAGCAAGTGAGCATGAGGAGGAGAAAGAGAAGGAGGGAGTGGGGGAGGAAGAAAGCAAAAAAAAAAAAAAAAAAAAAAAGGAGAGTGAACAGGGAACATTAGAGGGCTGGTCTGAAGACTGTTAAGTAACCCAACTTGCTTATGATCTATGACGAAGCCTTAACTCCAACCCAACTGCGGCGCAGGCAGATAAATGCCTTGGTTGGGGCTCGGCTGCTGGAAACCGTAAACTCTAAATGAATTTGTAAATCAAGTGTAATGTGCTGCCTGTGCATTTTGAGAGGGAAAATGGAAATATAAGCCAGTGTGAAACATATTGGGAGTAAAATGTTTCAATCAGTCTCCCATCTGTCGCCGGTGTCTTTGCCTTAAATAACTAACAAAATAAATAAATAAATAAATAAATAAATAAATAAATAAATAAACGAGCCGCAGAGAGGGGGGTGGGGTGTGTTGGTGGAGGGTGAGCGGAGGTGGGGTGTTGAGAGAGGCTGAAAAAAAATTAGGAATGATCCCCTGGCTTCTGTGAAGTGAGACAGCCAACCTTATCCCAGGCTTCCATCCTGCTTCCATGCTCCCTGCCCTGCATGCAGAGCAACCCCTTTGTAACCATACTCTTCTCTTAGCATGCAACAACAGACAATCGGGGCAGGCTGGCTTGTGTGTGACTGGGTGAAGTGATAATATAAAAATGAAAAATACAACAATATATATTTAATATATCCAGCCAAATCCTTCACGGACAAGGAAATGCATTCGGACTTGATACACGCGAGGCGGGGAGATGCGGGGACGATAAAAGTGCATTATCCCTGCCGAAACGGGGCGAGCCACGCTTATCCAACTGTCTATAGCATCCATTTATGAGGACAGGCTCGCTGGACTGCAGGGCCTGGAGAATGGAAATGCCACGGCTCAGCAAGCCAGGGTCCCCTTCTCCCTGGTGAGAGATTAAGTGTGTCCACTAGCCAGAGGAGAGTCGAGGACCAGTGAAGCTGACTGGTGGGGGGCTGAGAGTGGTTTGGGGTGGGTGGGTAATCAGCACCTACTCACCAGTCAACAGAGGGGTGGGGGGTGCGGTGGCTTCGAGATCTCACGGCCACAGCTCGGTGGAGACAGATAAGCATCGGAATACTGAATAATCCCGGAGATGAAGGGAACTGGGACAGGGTCACGTCAAGACGTCGGCTCAGAATGTCAAGGATGTGTAGATTACAGCCCCGGCTCACCTCAACATCAATATAACACACCGCGAGACCTAGAAGTCATCTCCCCACCGATAACCTGAATTAACCAGTCAGAAAGCAGCAACCGGCAGGGACTGGGAAGGTGGACTGTCTTTCAATGCTCCTTGGAAACTGGCATTCACACACCAAAATCACCTTTCTCCCAAGGCAGGAATTGGAAAAACGCTTCTTTTCTGCACCCTGCCTCCTTTTCTTTATAGTTTATAGTTTTTTGGCACTAGCGTTATACATTTTGGATGCTCTCTGACAACAGAGTTCCAAGTGTCAAGTACTTCCGACACTTCAAAGAGCCTTTTACATGTGCCCTTAAATCGCAGGATGGAAAGGTGGACTGCCTTTTCATGCTCCTTGCTAACTGACGTTCAGCTGCCTTATAGTGTTTGAGTGTAAGCTGACTGGAAAACTGCAGGGACCACGTCTTCACAAGACAGTCAGTAGATGAATCAGACGAGAAAAAAGCCTCCTGCTAGCCGGCACTTTCACAGTATACCACCAACTTGGCACCTTGGGTGTCAATGAAAATTTGGTGTGTTCCAAGTTGTATTTAAGCTGTTAAACCGTACCAGGGGGCCGATGTTTCAAACACTTCGAGTTTCCAAGGACGCATGTTAAAACGTTGCAGAAAAAAATATCTGGGATTCTTTCCGCTGTGCGTCTCAGGGTGAGTGCATTTCGTCAGCAAACTAGGGCAGACAAGAGCCCAAATATCAGCGTTCACCAGAGAACGCCTGTGGCGACAGTGGCAGGTGAGCTGGAATCAGGTCTGGCCTCCCAGCGCCCACGAGCAGTCACAGCTGCCCAAACTTTTCCAATGGGCAGGCTGTCCGCAAGCCATTAGCACCAGTGACATCTCTTTGTTGCGGGTGTGTGTTTGTTGGAGGTGTGTGTGAGTGTGTGTGAGAGTGTGTGTGTGTGTGTGTGTGTGTGTGTGTGTGTGTTATGTGTGTGTGTGGACGGGGAGGCTGCTCGACTGTCAAATACCAGGAGACGTTCGACCCGGGCTAAGAGCGCTTCCATTTACAGAGGTTAAAGACTCTGTCCATCTCGAGTCGCCCGAGCCACACATTTGTCGGTTTGGATTGAAAGGTCCGCAGCGTTGGGCGGTCCAGTGGAGATGCCCGGCGGAGCTGTTCTTCTGCACGCCGCTGTTTTAACCCGCCTGACTGGATGACACTTGTGTCCACTCGAGGGGCACGCTAGCTGGGTGTGACCACGGTCGCCTGGGCGATCTGATTAACTTCAATTACAGAATAAAAAGGGGGAAAAAAAGGAACTAAAGTGCAAGTACTTATTCGGTCTTTGTTTTTTTTCCCTTTTCATTTTGAAAAATGTGGCTGAAGCCACTATTTATAACAATGCGACTTCCATAAAAATAAAAAGTAAATCATTGGATTACTTATGGAACAAAGCTTTTGGCCTTTAGTTTGGCTTTTAGTCTGTCTACATGCCAAAATGCCTGTAACAATTGCCTATTCCAATTCAATTTAAACAGTCGACTCAACACTGAGGAAAAAAAATAACAAAAGAACAGAAAACATGTATCGACTTCCCCTGTTTTTTAATTATGCGATATACAAGCTCGAAGGGAGGAAGCAGATGGAAAATATCAAAAGATCAGCAGTGATTGGCTCCCTGCATCGAAGGCTATTGAACCTGCCATGCATTCTCGGGGTAAGCACTCCTCCCATTAATCCTGGGCCACGTTAAACCAACACTGGGCAAGGTAAGGCCCGGGCAGCCCACGGGGCTCGGGTCCTAACTGCTTCATCAATCTGGATAACAAGAACGGAGCATGGCACTGCGGGGGAAATGAATACTGTACCAGCCTGGGCGAATGGGGTGGGGGGTTTGGGGTTGACTGCTGTGTTAAATCAATTACTTATTATAATGCAAATACTGTGTAATGGTTTCTCTATTCAATTTGGTGTTTCTCTAGTTCAGAGCTGTGAGCATTAATGAGGACCTTTGGTACAATGTGCATTGCGGGGTCTTAGTACATTTAACCGAAACGAGTAAGTAGGGGGAGGGTGGGGTTTAAAAAAAAAAATTTGGTGTTTCTCTAGTTCAGAGCTGTGAGCATTAATGAGGACCTTTGGTACAATGTGGGTGCGGAGATTCCACAAGGGAGATGGAGGGCAAACAGAAGGTTAGTGAGGTCGATATGACCTCTGATGCAGCTGAGGGGATTCCTTACGCTTAAAACAAAAAAAATAAAACAAGATTAATGTTCCTTATGGGTATGGAAATAAGCATATGGTGATACAAATGGCATATGGGGGCAACTGAGCATTAAGAATTTCAAAAGGAATGACCAGGGACCAATGTACTGCGTGTCATTTAAATTTGTCATCCTAATAACTTCCTCAATGATCCCCTTTACTCGACTATGAGGGCCAAGTGCATTGCGGGGTCTTAGTACATTTAACCGAAACGAGTAAGTAGGGGGGAGGGTAGGGTTTATAAAAAAAAAAAAAAAAAAAATCTCCATTCAATTATTCAAACTGTGCACACAATCTTTACGATTAATTGAAAGCTCATTACACTGAACGATGCCACATGAAATCTGCCTCAACTAATGGCCCTGCCATAGCCACAAGTTGCGTATGGCGCCTATTTCCGAGCTCCCCGCTAATCTTAACGATGGCCATGGGTTTGTTGTCTGCTCATTGTCAGTCTATTAGATAACGCTTGAGTGCTCGCAAGCTGCCATCTGTCCTCTCTGTGAGCTCTTCTCAGGCAAAGATCATTAACCCGTACACAACTAGCCTCCCGCACGTCCGGAGAGTGCAGGCCGCCAGTGCACAGAGTGAAAAGGGGGTATTGCCTCAATTAGCCTAGCAATTGCTGCAAACACGTCGCCTCCATTAGTTTGGGATGTCGATGGACAGTCTTGCACTCCCGCACACACGTCCATGGTGAGAAGGCCAGTGGGAAAGGACAGGATCGGACTTCCTCAAGGGGTTTATTATGTACAAATGCCAAGGGGTCTTTTAGCGAAGCTGGCAATTGTAATACATGTGTGGAAATAAAAACCATGGGCCTCAGATTTTTTTTGTTTCTGTTCAGAGTTAAGTGCCTACTGCAGTGTTAACAAGTTTACACAGAATAATTTTTTTTTTTTTTAAAGTATTTTACACAAATTTAAATGCTGGGAATGAGTTAGTCACTTTACACTGAGGAGAGAGAGAGAGAGATTGTGTTTGTCTGTGTGTTACTCACACATACAAATACACTTTCTCCAACTCTCTCTCACCCCCAACACCATTGTGCACGCACGCACACACACTCGAGCAGAACGAGGCCATGAATAATACACTCACCCTGATCATGAGGACAGCCTTCCTGATATCACGCACACCGTCATAGACCAAGCGTGAGGCGTCGATGAACTCGTTCTCGTCCACCGGCAGGGTCGGGTTGGCGCTCAGGGCTTCCACAGCGGCCTCCACTTGCTCGGTGAAACGGGGCATCACTGCGGAGGGCACAGGACGAACGGTGGCCATGTGAGAATGGAATGCAGTTATCCTGTCCACACGTGTGCACGCGTACACACACAAACACACCCCTATATACCCCAGGCTGTACAACACATGACTAAGGCATAGGGTTTGTAGCTGCCTAAGTGCTCCCTTACGTACGTCAGAGATAAGGCGCAAAGGGGAGCCTGCTTCCTGACAAACGTTTCCTTACATTTGGACCCTCTGGAGGGGTTCATCAGGAGACCCTTACTTTTCATTATCACACAGGCCGCAGCAAAGGTTCCAGTCAGCCATTTCTTTCGTTCATTTTTCATTTATGTTCCTGCAAATAAATAGTTTTTTGGGTGCAAAACTGAACTGAAGTAAAATGAACTAACAGATTGCCCTTTCAATAATTAATTGTGTGCCAGTAGAGATTACAAAAAGCTTTTATGGCTGGGGAAAGGTTTTTTGCTGTTGAAGTCTTGTTCATTGCCTTCTTCTTATATGTAATTTGGTGGAGGGGAGGCTGCACATTAAGACTGTTCACACACCAAAAAAAAAAAAAATGCTCCAACACCTCTAGTTTAGTGAAATGAGTTACTTGATTTAACATGATCTATGACCATTTGCACAGCCATTTTGTAAAGCCCTCCCAGAGGCTCTGTGGCCTATCTATGTAGTAATGGGTCCTCCCCGTGGGTTGTTAAGTTGCATTTACATTAATATCCTTTCTCATTCACAATTTAGGCCTACGCAGTGGGACTGAATGGAGAATAAAAGACATGTGCATGAGGAGGAAGGGAGAGAGAGAGAGAGAGAGAGAGAGAGAGTGAGTGGGAGGAAGGAGAGAGAACGCACCAGTAAGCAGGCCAGAGGGAGTGAAGGAAGAGATGAACAAGAGGAAAACTCAGAGAGAGATGGGCCAACGAATAAGGAAATAAAAAAACGTAATGAGAGTGGGCACTGAATGACACACTGAGGGACAACAGGAGGAACGGATGGAAGGAGAAAAGGAGGGGGGGGGGGGGTGAGGTGGGCTTGCGGAAGATGGGAGCTCCACGTCAAGAAATAGGTTTGGGGCCGGCCTGCAGGCTCAGCAGGGGAAATGAGGTTTAAAAGTAGTTAAGGGAGCCTTCACGGTCACGACACAGCTTGTCTTCTCTCCTCTTTCTCTTTTTCTTTACTCTACCACTCTGCTCTTTGCTATTCTCTGTTCTCGCGCCGCAAAAAAAAAAAAAAAAAAAAGGAAAAAGACTTAATCTTTTACAACTTCCTTCAGACAGGACCAGGTCCGATATTCATCTTAATAACGCAACTGGAGAATACGGCTTTTGCGGTGATTGCATCATTAAATGGACTTAAAGGGCCTTTGCGCTCCAATATGAAAACACAGGCTTTGTGGGATGCAGACGCTCACGTGCATGAGCAGCGTGGCTTGACGAGAGGGTTGCACTTCCGTGATTTTGCTGTATTTATTTATTAAAACGACAGTCCACAATTATGGCAAAAGGCTGTTATTTGAGCTCAATTGCCAATCAAATTACACAGCTCTCTTCCATTCTCCTAAAGCACCATGCTGTTTGGCAATTATCTGGATGTAACAAAAGTAACTGGATTCATGGATTTTAGATTGCACCTTTCATTTTTGTTGCTTAGTTTGTTCTTTATATAACAAACATTGAGTTAGTGAGGCTGCATGAGTGAAGTGCAAAACCACTAAACCAATGCATTATGTGCCATCTGCTCCGGTTCCAACCAGCGCTGCTCATTTTCAACAGGGGAAAAGCTGGAATCTGTCAACAATGATGGTCACGCAGGATAAACGCATGGCAGGGGGGTGTCGACATCCTAAAGGGAAGGTGTAGAGTCACACCTGTATCAGCTGTCCAAGGAATCATGGGAAGGTGGGCGAAACCACACCTGATACAGCCACAGAGGACTGGAGTGTGTGTGTGAGTGCGGTGAATGCAGAAGTACTGTTGTGTCAGTCACAAAGGGGATTTAGTCAGGTGTGGTGTTTAGGGAGCTGTAGCAGAGCTGTGGTGTTTAGAAAGCTGAAGTTGATTTTTTTTCCTTTTTATCTTAATTTGCATATTCATACATTTATTCATTACGCCCTTCATATTCTCAAAAATGCATGGGCCTGTTTGATGTGGCGTGTGTGTGTGTGTGTGTGTATACGCACTTGTCAGAAGCAGCGTTAAGCCTGCATTCAAAGTTTCATCTGTGAACATTTTTACAATTTTTTTCCTCAATGTTTTCATGCTCTCTTCTCCCCTGAAACTGTCACCTGGATAAATTTCAGAGCCTTAGTCTGAGGAGTCCCAGCAGGCACAGAAATGAGCTTTTGCAGGAAAACAAAATGGGGTGGGGATGAGAATCCGTTCAGTCCAGCATTAGGAGGAGACAAGGGGCAACACACCACTGAGCCTCTAAAAAATGGGGTGATCTACAAGTGTGCAAGTGCAAGTCTCTGTCTGGTCTGCGCTATGCGTCTCTGGGTTGGAGGTGTAGACGGGAGCCTTACCAGTGTCTGTCAGCAGCTTGGTGGCTTCCAGAACCTTCTCGGTGTACACGCCCGGCTCGTAGTTGTCCATCTCCGAGGTGACCACGTGCACGACACGGGCAGCGCGGCCACGGATGGCGCCGGCGGTGCGGTCCAGCCCGTCCACATCCTTCTCCTGCAGCGCGATCACGCACTTGTTCACGTCCTCCAAGATGTGGTTCTCTGAGAAGGAGAAATGGGAGGAAAACAAACAAACAAACACCGGCCAATCCAGATTAACATAACATAACACATGTACGGTACGCACGCAAACATGTGACAAGACATTTCCCCCCAGTGTGTGACCGGCCTGCGTAGCAAAACAGGAACAACAAGGACACAACATGGAGAGAAATAAAGAGTGCGGGGGTAGCGCGCAACACACACACACACACACACATTAATGCGGGAAATCCTTATCCTTCATGGCACATTTGCATTGTCCCTGGCTTAGAGGAATGTTAACAGCAAACCTGCAAGGGCAGTGGGGAACGAGACTTGTGTGCACACACACACACACACACACACAAAAGTCC